>NW_017299827.1:34637-39067 GCF_001594075.2 Trachymyrmex cornetzi | reverse complement strand
TTTTATTTGCACTTCAAAACTCTTCATACGAAATACAAACGATTTAAAATAATAATTTTTACAACCGGAGGTTTTGTCCGGTCAAGTACATACGAATGTTTTCTTAACTTTTTGCGATATTATAACGCGTATAACATACGTGTATACTTTTATAACGCTCGAATTTTATTACTTGTAATTTAGACTTAAACGTATATAATTATCAAATAAATTAGATACTTTAAGTTATAATTAAATAACAAAAAATCTTATTATACATATCTGTGCAAGAGATGCATAAAAGATAATAAAAGTACATATTCGGATGGAGGAGTTACGTGAGAAAGTTCAGTTTCTTGGCGTTAGAAAATTAATGTATAAATCAACAAAATTATTAGGAGCGTAAGAAGTTATCGGAGGTATCAGAGTGTCGCGACGGCGGCGGCGTTGTCTTACTTGCCGCTGAAAGCAAACGTGCGGTTTCAAATCGTTATCATATTCTATATCTCAGTGCGCATAATAGGCCTGTTCGCGTTGCATGAAATCCCCAAATATTTTTGTACTTAAAATGAGATAGATATATATTTGGTTTTGAAAAGAGAGAAAGCGAAGATGCGGAGTGCAAAAAGTGCGAGCAACGCGAACAGACCTAATATGATACCGTGTCTCGTATAAGTTATTTGAACACAACTATAATCAATAATTATTTAAATAATGAAATTTATTGAATACTTTCATTTTAAATAATAATTAAACAAAAGTGGAAACTTGATATCTGTATGGCCGGAATCAGGCTACGCATTGAAGAATGAGATTGATGAAGATTGAAAGATTGATGTTTGACCAATCAGAACAAAAGGTGTCAAAATTTCGTTGTCCTCATTGGTGAGATTTTAATCTTTAATCTTTAATCTTAATCTTCAATGCATAGTCTGATTCCGACCTATGAATGATTGAAAAGTTCTAAAAATGAAATAGATAGTAAATTTGGATGATGAGGTAAGATAAACGAGAGTCGTGTTTCTCGAGGTTCAAAATCTTAGAAGATAAATCCGGAATAACAGGAGCGCAAGATAGCGAGGACATAAGGCGGAGAATCGGGTTTGTCGGCGCCCCGAAAATCTCGAGAAATAAATCCGGAGTAACAGGAGCGCAAGATAGCGAGGAAGTAAGGCGAAGAATCGGGTTTCTCGGTGTCTCGAAAATTTCGGAAAATAAATCCGGAGTAACAGGAGCGCAAGATAGTGAGGAGGTAAAGCGAAGAATCGATTTTCTCGGCGTCGAAAATCTCGGGAAATAAATCCGGACTAACAAGAGCGCACGTTAGCAAAAAGGTAAGGTATCTTCCAATAACCTCCTCACTTATCCTACTTTGTTAATACTTCAGGCGATTTTTCAGAAGATTTTCGACGCCGAGAAGCGTGATTTTTGTCCATCTTACCATCCGAATTTATCAATTTTATCGACTTACAGTATTTCTATCATTTTTTTTAACTTTACACTGATACGTCAAATTCCTGCTTTTGTTTAATTATTAATTAGTAAGTAAAAGATATTCAATTATTATTTAGTTATTAACGTAATTTTTAATTAGATTTGTTCAAATCATTAATACACAATCGTGAGGAGACGATAGTTTAATACGAAAATCAAATATTCCATTATTTAATTATTAATCATTATATAATTAAAAAAAATATTAGTTATATATATTATTTGTTTATATATACAATATATATATATATACATACATATAATTATACATATAGTTATGTATGACAAATTTTTCACTGGATCATAAGAAATATACATAGATACGTATAATCAATATCTAGAAAAAATTTTATTGACTTTTACCGTATCATTTTGAAGATATTTGATTCTAAATTTGTAGAATTTTACGTACATTACAAGTTAAAGTATAACCTTATTCTATAGTTATTCTCTTTTAAACTGAGACACTTGCGTATAAGACAGCAATTTAAAAATTGTTATAATTATAAAGGCTGCGTTCCTCTTAACGCTCGCAATGCTCGCGAGCATCGTTTGTCCTTGTTTAACATTTGATAAACGACGAGGATGAAATGATTCCACGAGCATTATGAGCGTTAAGTGGAACGCAGCCAAAGTAAACACTTAGGATTGCTCTCGTAAAGTCTTATTTATAGCATTTTCGGCCCGGCCGGGTTTGCACCAACCTGGGTTGGATTAATGGCGTTTTGCGCTCTCCTATTGGTAGAGCGTGTGACGTCAACCAATAGGAAAGATTAATCCAACCCAGGTTGGTGCAAACCCGATCGGGCTGAAAACGCTATTAAACTGACCGTACAGTTCACAAGAAATTTATATTGGTACCCGGAAGCAAGGAATGTAATTGATGACGTGAGTGAGTTTCCAACGGTAAAAGATCGCTTCTTTCTCAAATTAAGGTAGATCTTGACTGAGTTGCGAACTTCTAGTCAAATACTTTAAAGGCCGTTCTACAATAAGTTACAAACACTCCGTTGCCAGTCGCAAAGGTTGACAACTACTAGTTGCAAAGTGCTATTTCCGGTTGCAATAGATAGTCGCGGTTGCCAACGGAGAGTTGCCCAACTTTTAACTCCTTGGCAACAGCAACTGTCTACCGTAACATCTTAGCCAATCAAATATTGTCTTCGAAAAGCGCGAAGAGTGAAATGAAAGTTGTTGTGATATATCGGTGGTTTGATTTATTTCATTTTTATTTCGAGAACATCTCGAATATCTATCACATAACCTGCTTGATATATTAATATATAAATATGGATAAGAAAAATAGATCAAGGGAGAAAGAGAGTAATTCTGCTAATAATAATGTTGAAACGGCTTCACCGGAATCGCCACGGTTAAAAAAACAAAAGAAGACAGTAGGTAACTTAGAGGAGAACAGTAGTAATTCAATTCAAATTAATATCAATGAAATTATAGGAGTGGAAACTGCGGTGAATCCATTATCGGTCTCTCTCCCGAAGTCTCTTTCGGGGATATGGAGGGGAGGGAGGGGGGGGGACTGAGGTGGATAAACATAAGCAGAGAATGGAATTCCTAGCATTGCAGAGCGAAAACAGATACAACGAACAATTTGTGGCTCCGTTCATAGTAAAAATTGAAACAAGTGGGGGTATTACAGAGGGGATGATAGCTATTAGGAATTTGCATCCTATGTCAATAGGGAAATTGATCCATACAAATCTATATTTCGAGATATATAAAGAGATTATAGAGGAAGGTCACCGATACCGACATACCACTTTGTTTTTAGACAATATTTCTTAAACAAAAGGTAAAAATACAACTTCAAAAACATAAATACAAAGTAAAAAGTGTCTTCTATCAGATAGTATAAGCAATTTTTATAATACTGTTATAGCGTTTTCGGCCCGGCTAGGTTTGCACCAACCTGGGTTGGATTAATGACGTTTTGTGCTCTCCTATTGATAGAGCGGGTGACGTCAACCAATAGGAAAGATTAATCCAACCCAGGTTGGTGCAAACCCAATCGGGCCGAAAACGCTATTAGTAATTTTGCAATAATTAAGTTTTTCATAAATTATGCAAAAATGAGCATCTGACAAAATGGGCTCCAAAACTGACACAGTAGGCAGTGTTACGTCCTGCAGACGCAGATTCTTTTCTTTCGAGAGAATCGGATCCGCCGCGACTACGATTGGCGCCTGCGAGACGCGAGCAGGAGTTCCCCTATAAAAATTGAAAAACAGACCACACAGGCTCCGCGAAAAACTCGTAAACGTCAATCAACCCGGAAAAATAACAACACTAACGCAGGCCTAAAAGGGACAAGATTACGAAAAATATCATAAATGGACCTAAATCACGCGATGATAAAAATTCAAGCTGTTGTCCGAATTGTTGACCAACAATTTCATCTTCAGAAAAACAGGCGCCGCGTCGCCACAAAAATCATAAAAACATGAGATAATGTCTCACAGCTATTTACTTAGCCATATTTTCCGCGAGGATGACGGAATTGATCACTCGCTTAAAGCAATCTTGCCCCTTTTAAAGAAAACATAAATCATTCCTTTTGTTCTCTAAACCTCTTTTAACAGTGTACTTTAGATTAACAACGATAGGACATCTTAAAAATCGTAAATCTTGCGCGACATTGTAACTAACTATTGCATCCTAGACAAAGGACACTACGCCCTTTTTTCGGGGTATAAATAGAGGCCCCGCGGAAGCGCAGAGCGTCAGATACAGTTTAACAGTAACCGAAGTCACGTCGGAAGTTCGCGAAAATTCAAGTAGTCGAATCCACGCAAAAAGTTCGCGAAAATTCAATTCGCGAAGTACATCATTCGAGTGCTCCGGTGATCTCTGGGGTTCCTAGAGACCACCCACCCGCCAACCGCTATCCTCAGGCGCTCTTGCGTGGACGTCGAGCCTCACTGGGAACCGACTCACTTGAC
>NW_017299827.1:33536-34493 GCF_001594075.2 Trachymyrmex cornetzi | reverse complement strand
ATACAGGGTCATCGAAAAGTATCGGACCCTCCTAATATCTTCAGTTAGAATGCATTTTGGAGAAAATGTCCAATAGCAAAGTTGTATGATTTCAAGCGAGGAGTCAGATGATGACCTTGACTTTGATCTTGACCATGTCCTTTAAGGTCATTTCAAGGTCAACCTAATTTTTTTAAATGGAATCTCCTACATTTTATTGCATATTTTTATAGCTTATCTCGAGAGCTTTCCAAAACACTATAATAAAACATTTTTTCATTAAGTATAACCGCTTGAAGCCGTACAACTTTGCTATTGGACATTTTTCCAAAATGCATTCTTACTGAAAATATTAGGGGGATCCGACACTTTTTGATTAATGTATTTTCTTTAAACCAATTAATTGGTCTCATTATTCCGCGCACAAAAGTATTAAGGTTATGATTACTGAAAACTAAATAATATTTTACAAGATATTTTACATTTTGCGTCAAAAAATTGTTAACTTCAAACCTTTATAATTCAAAAAGTACTTAATGAAAAAATGTTTTATTATAGTGTTTTGGAAAGCTCTCGAGATAAAAATATGCAATAAAATGTTCCATTTAAAAAAATAAGGTTGATCTTGAAATGACTTTAAAGGACATGGTCAAGATCAAAGTCAAGGTCATTATCTTACTCTTCGCTTGAAACCATACAACTTTGCTATTGGACATTTTCTCCAAAATGCATTCTAACTGAAGATATTAGGAGGGTCCGATACTTTTCGATGACCCTGTATATATATACATATATATACAGGGTCCGCCAAAAAGTACCGGGACGGTCTAATAACTTTTGAAAGAATTAAATTTTCAAAAATCGCCGAATTGAGGGGGGATTTCCCCCCTCAAAAGATAGCTTGTTTGAAAAATCGAATCACGTGTTTCGGCGATTTACATCATTTTTAACGTTACTACGACTAAACGCTTAAAAATG
>NW_017299827.1:31512-33376 GCF_001594075.2 Trachymyrmex cornetzi | reverse complement strand
AAAAGATAGCTTGTTTGAAAAATCGAATCACGTGTTTCGGCGATTTTTGAAAATTTAATTCTTTCAAAAGTTATTAGACCGTCCCGGTACTTTTGGCAGACCCTGTATATATAAATATTTTAACTACTTACTTAATTATAGTGCGGTCTCACTCGTACAAAAGTAAACCGGGACGAACTCCCTATGTCCGCCGAAGTTCGCGAAACCGTCCGGCGTTGGATAACCAAACGCCGATAGAACCGATCTGCCGTTATAGTCACCCCGCAACCTGCCGAAACCGCACTTGTCCGAGTGCCAACACCACTGGCTGATACCACCATCGTTTACACACCAGTCTCATACTCACCTACACTAACAGACGCACAACCTCTCGATCTTTCCATTCCTTCTCCTCTCAATCCTGGAGTCCAAGAAATCTTGAACTACTCTCTTCCCCCTTTTTCTTTTGACCAGCTCCCAACTCTCCCTCTTCCTTTTGATCAACTCCCAACTTCCCCTCTTTCCTTTGATCAACTCCCAACTCCCCCTTCTGTCCACCCCGATCCTCAATCCACCGATTGGGATCGGATCGTCCAATTATTCTCATCCACCTCCAACGAAGGGGATAGAATAATTACTGTCTATGCCCCTGGGAATTCCTCCGCTTTCCTCGTCCAGCTGAAACATCTAGTCCCAGTCTGTTCATGGACTTCCTTCCTCGCAACCAATACCCAATGATCACCCCCTCCTCTCTTACACACACACACACAAACACATAAATTGTAATAACAAAAAGAAAATAATCCACATACATGGGCTCACGATTTCACTAGCAAAGAATTATGTACTGTAAAAAAAAAACTACATATAAATGTAATTAATCATATAAGTTAGTTTAATTCTTTCTTTTTTTATATTTTTATGAATAAAAGTAAGTTCTTAGTTTTTTTCTGATAAAGTCGCATTTAATTTTTAAATCGCCTCTCACGAATATCCCGTACCCCCGTAACGCCCCGTAAGATTGCACGAAGTCCAGTCCCAGGTCAAAAGGATTAAGTTCCTTGACCTAAAAAGTAGGACCGACGTTCGCACTGTCCATCGGAACAGGTGTCATAGCGTCCCTTCAGGATGTTGACCCACATTCAGGGACTTAAAAGGGTGCTAACGACTCACAGCTGTACGCTTCCGTGCGTATACCTGTGAGATTGAGTCAACCGTCCTTCCATATCTTCATCTTCCCTCCTCGCCAATAATCAGGGTTGGACGTAACAGCAGTAATGCTACGTATTCCTATTCTTTTTCTTTTACAGGAATTATCTGTATAAAGTACCTATAAGTGAATGTATATAAGATTTTTCAGAATCATTTTACTTCCTTATAACACATTTTTATTGAATTATATGCATATTTACTTTATGCTGTTCTGCAAGATGCAAATATGTAACGCGATAGTTTTTCTAGAGTTGTTCCAAATATGCAGAATTGCCTTCAGCTCCAATAGACTTATTTGACACTATAAAGCAACATTATAAAGATTAAGTTAGTTGATGGTCTGTTTTACGGACAGGTGTGTCGGTTTACGCTGCACCCAAATTTTAAATTATAAATCGTATTGTGAAAGACTAAGAGAAAAAATAATATAAATAAAACTTATTTCGGTAACTACAAGTATTTAATGACGTAATATTATCAATAATATAGTCACTATTATTTAAACCTCACAATTTGCAAAAGAAAATCGTAAGAATTTTATTTTCGCAATTGTAGAATTCGTTTTTAGCTGATTTGATATAGTCGTAGAAACAAGCCACCTACGAATTATGAGTTTGTACTTCTTTAATTAGCTAAACAGATCATGATTTTATTAGTATTAATAAAGTGCAAT
>NW_017299827.1:28864-31148 GCF_001594075.2 Trachymyrmex cornetzi | reverse complement strand
GATACTGCAGGTAACTGGCTGACCCGTAAATTCTACAAACGGTGCCCTGAGCGGCACCCTTGCACCCGGAGCGGTACAACAGACCTATGTCAGTATCGGCGACTTTCCTCTAAAAATTAAAAAATTCGGTCTAAAAGTGATAGAAGTTCATTTCAAAACATATCAGAGCGCAAATGAGTTTGTCGATAGGAAAGAAAAATTCCCGAGGAGCTGGTTGATACATATTCCGAATTATAAACTACATCAAGCCGGTATCATTCGAGGAATAGATCCGGCTTTGTCTTTAGAGAAAATTAAGGAGGACTTATCGTGGGTTAATAATCAATATAAAATTGTAGAAATTAAAAGACTAAAATTCTTATCTAAATATTCACATCGGTTGAAGGACTCATCTTCTGTTAAGATTACTTTCAATTCTAGTTATTTACTAGAATTTATTTATATATAGAGGGTAAAGGCTAGAGTGTGGCCGTTTATTAATAGGGTCAGAAAATGTAACAATTGCTCACGGTGGGGTCATACAGCGGGCTTTTGTAAGGGAAGAATGGCTTGCCCTCGATGTAGGGAAGGGCACAGCGAACTGTGAGGTCCAAAATATGACGTGTGTAAGTTGCCGGAGAGATCACCATTCTTTTAATACGATATGTCCGGTTTTTGAATTTTTTAAGTTAGTTAACACGGTAAGTGCCTATGCGAACGTGGACCCTCAAATAGCAAAAAAACTTATAAGACAAAATAATATTAAAAATATAAAGGAGATTAGTAGAATTTTTTATTCCTTAGCCTACCCCTTACGTGCGGAGGGGGATAATGATTCGTTATATGTCTCGGGTGGCCGGGACCTATATCAGGAAGTTCCGTCTGAGGTAATCGGAGGGTTTTTAGATTGCATTGGCAATAAAAAAGGAAGACTTACTCTGGAAGAATCGGAAAGGGGGGATCCGAAGTCATCTGCTTAACTTCAAGATGTAAAAAGAAAAAAGATAATAATATAATAGTCATTCAAATCAAGGCTCTATTAGAGATATAAATAAGATATGTGTTGATGGAGGGGGGAGGGGGGTATCCCTTCGGTAAACCCGGAGGACTCTGCCTCGTCTCTGTCTATCAAAAGGAAGAATAAAATGCATAAGATTATTAGTAGAGATAATATAAATTATCTGGAGGGTAATAGAAAGGGGAAAAGCCTAATATCCTTTGAGGAAGCGACTCTATCTCAGATTTACTGTTCTTTATTAAGATCTAGTTCGTCTAGAAAGCAAAAAATTAACGAAATAGCCAAGATTGCCTTTAATTCTTTAATTAAATTAACTTTAAGAATAAATAGTTAGTGTTAATAAATAAAAATAAAAAAATAATAGTAATAACATAAATAAAAAAAAAAGAAAAGTAATGGGATATTTTCTATATTGCAATGGAATTGTAGAAGTCTACAGTTAAAACTTCTGGAACTGTCGAATGAAATAAATAATTTTGAGATAATTTGTACTCAAGAGACATGGCTCAAACCCTCAGTAATAACTGCTTTTAGGGGAGTTACAGTTTTTCGAAAGGACAGAAGGAACCCAAATGGAAATTTTGAGGGTAATGGAGAGGGAACGGCCATAATTTGTAAAACAAAATGGGATCTAACGACATACAATCTTATCTTTGACGAAGTTCCAAAATTAGAACTAACCGCTATAGTATTAAACAAGATTAAAAGGCTTAATAAAAGATTTTGGTGATTTCTTTATATAAACCTCCGGACATTAGAATGAACGCAGAAAAATGGAAAATTTTCTTCCATGCGATGAATAAATTGAATGACTCGTATAACATAATTTGTGGAGATTTTAATTCCCAGCATTTGGTGTGGGGTTCGTCGAGGACGAATGATAGTGGAAAACATCTGGAAAAGGCGTTATCTGACTCTATCTTCCTAATAATGAACGATGAAAGTGGCACCAGGGTTTCTTGCAATGTAGATTATGTCAGCGTGCCGGATCTTGGTGTCGAAGCGCTGGGGGAATTGACGGAATGGTCTGTAATGGCGGAGCCATGGAGTAGTGACCATTATCCGATCCAGTTAAATATATTCCCGTCCGACAGGAATGGGAACTTCTGGGTTACCTCTAATAGGCCAAAATTGATTAGTAAAATTTGGAATTCAAATGAGTTTAAAGAAAAAGTAATAAGCAAGATTAACGAAAAGGTAAAAATAAATTTAATAGGACGAGAAAAATATGAGGAATTACAGGAATGTATAATGAATTCTTTTTTTGAAGCGGGGGGGGGGGGGGGG
>NW_017299827.1:26491-28844 GCF_001594075.2 Trachymyrmex cornetzi | reverse complement strand
TACTGTGTAGATAATTGCGGAAACACTGTAAAAATGGATAATGACAAGGGGCATAAAGCTATCATTAAACCAAAAAATAAAAAAACGAAATAAAGTTCAACTCAAATCGTGGTAGGATGAGCATTGCTCCAAGGCGATTGAAGAAAGAAAAAAAGCTTTTGAAGAATTTAAGTTATTTCCTAGAAATTTAAAATGCCTATTACGGTCGAAGCTGGATCTTCGTTGCTTTAAATAATTCAATCTTGAATTACTAATATATACTATATATGTACTTGTATAGGCCTTTCGTGAAGTCGGTGGTCTAATGGCTTAGGACGCTCGTACGGAATACAAGAGATCCGGGTTCAAGTCCCGGCCGAGGTAATATTTTTCGCAATTTTATTAACAATTTTAATATATTAACATTTTTATAATATATGATGCTTGATGGTAGCGTCAAATTATTAAATTGCTTGTCAATTTAATTCGCGATTACTATAGGGTAGTTTTAATTGCGTTTATTTATTTAGTCTGGAAAAATAATTCGGCGCGCAGTTTGAAAAAGACTACAATGTGGTATATATGCAAGTACATATATAGTATATATTAGTAATTCAAGATTGAATTATTTAAAGCAATGAAGATCCAGCTTCGACCGTAATAGGCATTTCAAATTTCTAGTATTGATTGTGTTTCTCACATATACGGTCTAAAATAAAGATATTGTTTAAATTATTTCCATCTAGAGAGAATCTTTTAGTATACCGGCAAGCATCTGTTAAAACTAGAAAAACCATTAGAAAAAGTAAAAGTGCGAACTTCATTAAATTTGTCAATAAAGTGGACCATAATTTTTAAATCAAAGATTTTTGGGAGATGATTGGTACTTTCAAAAATTGCGCTTTCCTAAAACCAAACATGCCTGTCACCTTACCTTTGGAGGACAGAATTCTCCCATGTATCGATAAATGAGCACCGAGTTGGTGTGTAAATCCCACAGAACCCCCAATAGAATCCAAGTATTTAATAGAATTTTTTGCGAGTTTAAATTGTCAGAAGTGAGGGAGATAATAGATACCATTAAAATAGAGAGCGCCGCGGGCCCGGACTTAATAAACAATTTGATAATATCCAACCTAGGGTGTGCAAATTCCCATAAGAAAAATGGGGCACAGTTTCAGAGATCTCTATGCTATGACTACAATATGGTGGAACTAAATCAGTCACGTGACAAGTGGTGGGCAGTTCAAAATGCAACGTGCGCATATATGCGTACCTAACCAATTCTAATTTTCATTCTTATGTATAAGAATGTTTATATAAATAGAATAGAATACAATTTATTACACTTCAGCGTATACAGCCAAGAAGGGGACTTGGTTTACAAAAAATCTTAACCCACTCATTTTTCCATTCCTCTTTCGCTTGTACTCACATCCTCTTTACTCCTTATCTTAATAACCTAAATACCGCCTCATAACTTTATTAAACACTACTTACCATATACAATATAAAAGACCTAACAACTAACAAAACTATAAATATATGTATAAAACAGAAATACAGAAATACAAATACTTATCATACACCTTTGCTCTCGCTGCCGTATCTACTTTCCTAATATCTCTTCATTCTTGGTTATCCACCCTCTTATTCCCTATATTCCCCTTGTCCACCTTTTACTTTCCTTTCTTCCTTCCCTCCTTCTACCCTTCTTCTATGTTCTCCCCTTCCTCTTTTCTTATTTCCCTCCTTCTTTTTACCTCCTCCCTCTCTTTCCATAGTTTCCTTAACAATTCCCCTTTCTCCTCATCTATTTCATCCTGTAGTCTCTTTAAGATCTCTTTATTTCCTCTCCCTAAACTCTTAAACCTATCTTTTATTTCTCTACATTCCCCTATGTAGTGCATCATATTATCATTTCCATTTTCACAGAATATACACCTATTCTTATGTTCTCCCTCCCAATATTTATTCCCTTCCTCTAAGTTCCCGCATCTTAATTTGAAAAGTGCTCTTACCTTATCACCTCCTTTTCCATCCCCTAAATTTTCTTTCCTCAGGTATTCTGGAACTTTGCCCTTCACCCCTATTTCTTTATACCTCCCGTTGTACCTCGCCTTTTGTATTTTACCTTCCTCCCACTGTCTCTGAACCTCCCTCTCTCTGTTTATTAGTTGCTCTTCAAGATCTTCGACCCCTTGTATCACCTCTCTTGCCTCTATACCCCAGCCATTTCTGTTATAATACCTCTTTCTTTCCTGACCGTATTCATCCTCCCATTCCTTCTGCGATTACTCGAAACGAGCAAAACGCTTCAGTAATCTCTCTCTCTCTCTCTCTCTCTCTCTCTCTCTCTCTCTCTCTCTCTCTC
>NW_017299827.1:21024-26379 GCF_001594075.2 Trachymyrmex cornetzi | reverse complement strand
CCTCCCTCCCTCCCTCCCTCCCTCCTTATTAGGGATAAGGTATGTATATTTAAACCAGCAAGTATTGAACGACAGAATAAGCAGATAATTTAGATTAGATTGTAATCCTTTTCGCGGAATTTTTATTTATGTATTATTACAAACAAGGTATAAACGATTATATACATAACTATACTTGCAACATTATGTCTTTGTAAGCGCAAATTAGTTTAATGGATGCATTTTATTTTCATGGCTTTTAATGACACGTGTCAACTTGAATTGAAACTGATAATTTTGATAAAATATTTTATATGTATATTAAAATTATGTACACAATATAATGTTCTTTGTAAAGTGAAGATAAGTAGAGGAGACCGGAGCTCATTGGCATAAGAGGCAAATTGGCATTGCGTTCCATTTATGTATTTATGATAAAGAAAACAATGGAAAAGTTACTGTAAAATATTTTTTTTGCAATATAAATACTTCTTCCTAAGTTTCATTTAAATCAAACAAGTATTATAATAGATAAAGAAAAAATTCTGATTGAAGAGCAGGCAAATACACTTTAAGATTTCGTAACTTCGTAGTTCGTGTTAATGTTCTTCGACTTGAGAAAGCAAATCTAAGCGATGTATTATTAGTTAAAAGAAAAGTGTTTGTTAGTATACAATACGTTATTTTGAATAACAATGATAATTTGTTATAATAAGATGGTCACGTGTGCAGGGATGGGGTACGTTGGTTCATATCATAAAAAAATGTTCAATTACAATTTAACTCTAACAAAACGCTTTATATTAAAATAAGGTAGAATTAAAATCATTTACACTTGTTTTTCTGTAACAACATTTTGCTATTTAAGGGGTACGACCACCCTAGCGAGCATAAAAACAGCAATAAGTAAAAATTTTTTTTAGTTTAAAAAATAATTGAATATAAAATCTAATCAAAGCACTGGTTAGTGCATACAACATTGAAGTCCACTACAAAAATTTTTTTGTATTTTTTGCATTCAAAATGGCAGCGCTACCGATGATAAAATCTAGCACGGTTTTTATGGAGGTGTTCCGGGGCATGACATTTAGCATTCACAATTTTTGACCTGAAGCAAAAAAAAATTTTTTTTACTGTACATTAAAATACCTAAAGAAGTACGTAAAGGTTTGTAAAAATATTCATATTTTCAAGAATGACGGGCATTTGAAGTCACACTTGCATTTTTTGCTAAAAATTTTGTTCAATAACTGTTCATAAAATAAAAAGTTTTTTATATATCGAGAAATTATATCCAGTAGGCCGATAATAACATCTTTTTTATGTTCCAGTGGATGATTCGAATGAATATTAATAAACAAAACGACACTGAAAAGTTATTCGAATCATATTTACCGTTACTAAACATATCGTCCTCTACATAATTCCAGAACTTTCCATCGTTGACTCAGTAAATGTATATAAACTGTCAAATTTGTACTTAATATAACGTTTGTAGCATTGATCATGTCACATTGTTTTCCACGTCCTGGATTGCATCTCATCTTCGACACAGGTATTCTATAAAAGAATGTTCTGTAATAACTTATTAGGATCATGTTACTCTCTTGACAATGTTTAAACTATACTATTTATTTATAATGTATTAAATTAAATCTGATTCCAAATGGTCGTTATAAAATAACTATCTTGTTTTTTACACGTCGAAGTTATTAATTTAATTACATTTGTACATATTGTCTAATAGAAATTGGAACTTTTGTGTGGATATGAAATTGAGAAAATTTGCTTACCTATTGAATTTAGTTTACGTATGAAGATCTGTTAGACAATCTGACTCGTATGGATCACTTTGCGTTGAATGAAAAAATCACATCTACCATATTACTGAACGGGAATAAAACATCTGCTAGTAACGTATTCAACGGATATTTGTAATATCTTACAGTCTGTAAAGTAAGAGCGTGTACAGGTTAATGTGTAGAAAAATTTATTTTTAATGATTTTTAAGTACATAGATTTGTTGTACTCCATGAAAAGAAAAATGCTATACCATTAATAATGAGTCCAGTCACCACCGGCATTGATAATTGCCTGACATCTTCAAGGCATACTTTCCACTAAATTGACTGCGTATTCGTTCGGTAAAGACCTCTAAATGAGACGAATTTGTCGTGTCAGCTACTTCAAAGTGCATACTCTTTTTCCTCGAAGCTTGTGCTTGAGATATGCCCACACATTTTCAATGGGATTTGCATATGGCGATTGCGATGGCCAATCAAGTGTGACGATGCCAGACTGCTCTTTCCACTTGGTGCAAAGCTTGCTCCGGTGTTTTGGGTCGTTGTCTTCCTGTAAGATCCAGTCCTCGTTTTTTTTTTTTTATGAAACATCGTTCAGCAGTCGGCAACAAATACTTTTCATAAATTTTAAGCATTTTCGGAGCATTTAAATTGTATGTAAACAGATGTAATGCTCCAAAACCCTGTTTTGAAAAGCAGCCCCAAAGATGAACTTTTACAGGGTGTTTAACGGTCCGTTGTATTAATCTATTGGTCAAGGTTGACCAGGAACGTTGGATGGTAATATATCCCCAAACAGAAGCTTCGTCCGTAAAAATCACGTAGCTCCAATCTCGGTCCAAATTCTCCTTTGCCCAAGCGAGTTTTTTCATCACATGTTTTTCGCCTAACAGTGATTTCTTCATTGTGCTTCGATATTTGATGTTATGCTTAAGGAGATGGGTTCGAATAGTTGTATGTGATAATTCTATATCCTTCTGTTTTAATTTTGTTGCTCCTTGTCGCAATGTTAAGGTCGGGTTCCGCTTAAACAAATTCACAATTTTTTTTCCATGTTCGGCGTCACTTTGCCTATCGAGCCACGTTCTGGCAAGTCATCGACATTTTTTGTCTTCTTATATTGTTGAACCCACTTAGCGACGAACGATTTTGACTTTCCCATGTATTTAGCAGCCGCTACATATGACATTTTTGGTCCTTTCAGGTGGGAACAAAGGAACACAGCCTCGTAGCGCGATGCGTATGCGGCACTCATAGCGGTTACCGTGTTTCTTAGATAAGAATTCGACACCAACTGAATCTTTTGTGACAAAGCATTCACGACAAAGGTTCCATCTATCGACTCACACAAAAACTAGGACGATATTTGAAGCCAACTGCCATTTATGCCATACACGCTCTTACTTTACAGACTGTAAATTATTTATATGCGTAATATTCTAATTTTGAGACTTAATGTAAGACTTAATATAGACTGAAGAAAGTCTGATTCAAGACCGAAACGTTTATTTGTAATATATCAAATATATAATACCTAAGCCATCTATATCAGGCGTTCGTGGTTTATGTCTTTTGAATTATATTGTTGTATATGCTTACCACGTTTCTAACCTATATTGTTTAATATTATATTATAAATGAAGAACAGAATTTCAAAATGCATTTTGTCAAAATTTCATTTTTTTAGTTAGATATGACGTAGTGTTCAGTGTCGAAAGACTCATACTATCTACTCTGAAATATTCTCTCACAAAGAATTTTTTCCTCGTTCATTTATACGCTGAAAAAATATAAACATTTCGAAGTGCATTATGTTTTTTAACTTATAGACACGAACAAAATGCATTTGTCTAACACTTTTAGCAATAGTTTATCAATTTTTTCAATATTTCACATCTGACTGATTGGCATATTCTTATTTTTCATAAAGTGCGTATTCTTTTGTGTGCGGAGTTTCTTTCTTTTTCATTTTTTGAAAATTACAAAAGACAAAACACAATTTGAAAGTCTGTTCCTCAAATATAGATATAATGATTATTCGTTCAAATAGAAATTGTTAAACAAATAAGTTCAAATTTTATACCAATAATGTGCTTACCTTTTATGATTCCTTTTACAAAAATATATATAGAGTATTTGGAAAATAATGAAATCTTTCGAAAAGGGGCAGAATGGACTAAACTGAGAAGAAAAATTCTCTTACCATTTTGCAATTTTTACAATAGTTAACACGATATTAATTGCTAAATATTGTCGAAAATTAGTTTTCAATAATTTTTTACTCAAATACTATCAACTTTATAGAACAACTGCAAGAGACAAAAACTGTTTGTTTTTTTTTCATAGAGCTCTAACAATTTTTTTAGAATTTTTTCAGAATTTTTTAATGCTGTATTTTCTCATGTTGGTAAAAATGAGAAAATGTAGTACTAAAAAGTTGATTAAAAATTCTGAAAAATTTTGTAAACTTTTATGAGGAGAAAATAAACAATTTTCGTCTTTCGCAGTTTTTTTGTAAAGTTGATAGTATTTGAATGAAAAATGATTGAAGAACAATTTTCTGCAATTTTTAGCAATTAATATCTTGTTAACTATTGCGAAAATTGTAAAATGGTAAAAGGACTTTTCTTCTTAGTTTAATCCATTCTACCTCTATGCGAAAGATTTATCATTATTATCCGAACACCCTGTATATACTTTTCCATAGTAAAATACATGCATATATGAGATCGTATTTAATAAATTTTGATCATTGTCGACTTAGATAATTTTGTCAAAATGCTTTATATTCTTTTAACAATGTTATTGCAAATATATGAATTTAATTAAAAATATGTGAATACAAAGATTCGAAGTAAGCCAAATAGGTATGTATACATAGCGGAATTAATGATTAAAATTTTTGAAAGAAACTAAAAAATAGAAAATTGTTAAATTTTAAACATATATTCTAGTAAATTGTTTAGTATAAAAATAATTCTTTAAAATATCACTATTCTCGGGTTCGGATCATCTCGAGCGTTCGTTACCCGAGACACTTCTGTACCTGTACACATGAAAAATTACAATAACGCATGTATTTTATTATTATTAAATATAAGTATCCCTTCGTAACCCCTATTCCACATGAAAATTATTCCATCTATTTATTTTTAATAAAAGAGGATTTTTATTAATGTGTTAAAATATATTTTCTTACACGTGAATTATAATATTATATTATAATGTTATAATTGTGAATTATAATATTATATTATAATTAAAGATGCGATAAAAATAGTAACTGTAATTAACATCCTGCCAAATAATCACTATTATAATAAGCAGTTCAGAAGATTTGGAATTCACATCCTCCTGTAAACAGACTGTTGGAATTTGACAGATAGTTTAACTTTTCTTTGCGGATAGATCTTATAAATTTTACGTGTAATCAGTATACATTAAGTTCGCTTTCCATTATGAAGATTATTCTTCTTTGGATGCTAACCAGCGTATCAAGGTAAAGGTAAATTTGTTAAATTTTATTATATAATTTTTATTACCGGTACGTAGATGATGTTATTTTGGCGGCCCC
>NW_017299827.1:17255-19731 GCF_001594075.2 Trachymyrmex cornetzi | reverse complement strand
TGATTTAATTAAATACGTTTTGTTTAAAGATTGGTTCTATGCCCTTTTTAATTGTCATATTGTTTTATACATACGGAACCTTATAATTACTTATTTATTATATAAATTTTAATAAATTTTATAATCGCAAGTTAACAATTAAAAGTAAAAACAATTTATTTATTAATAGTTATTAATAGTTTATTCCGTTTATCAATATTACAGTAATGATTGGTTTAATAAAATTTGTAGTACCACACATATATTTTCAACGCTTTCGTATAATCACGCATTTTTTATTTTTTAATTATGCTATACATAATAATATCATTATTATTGTATTTTGAACGGCATTTATAATTGTATCTTGTTAAATATATCAGAATTAGTTGTTAATTGGATAAATTTTTCTTTGTAACTACTCGCAGAATATCTTATTGATCAAACATGTTTTTTTGTTAATTATTGGGGCATTTCGTTTTATACATAATGTATTATTTTTCCGTTATTCATCGAATGTAAACAAGGATAAATGATGGATGATTTCGGCGCATCATACACCCATAATCTATGAGATACTTACAAAGTAATATGTTAACACATAAAAATTCAAATTAATATTATTGCTGTAACTTTCATATTTCTATGCATTTTTCTCAAAATTACATTGACGGCGAAAAGAGAAGACGTTTTTTCGTCAGTCACATACCATTTTGTTCCAATTCACTACAGGAAACAACACGATGTCATAAACAATACGGCATATTTGCCCGATTTGTGTCTACAGACACAATAATCGCATTACTAGAGTGCGTTGAGATTAAAATAACTAATTATATTCATCAAAAATTTCGACATTAAACTGAAAAATATTAAACAAATCCTTATAATGTAATAAATAATATAATATTTATAATATAGTTTTACTTCTAGTTGTAACATCTCGAATCTTGTCATAATAACTGGAAATTCTTTTTGATTGTTATAACAAGATTTTGATTTAAATAAAATGCATTTAATTATACACGCGCACACGTCTTGTTCATGTGAAATCGTAATCAAACAAAATTTCTCATGCATTACTGCGAGAATAAAAGGTCTGTTACATACCACCGTTCTAAGAGTTATTGTAACGGACAAAACTGTAGAATACGTCTGAAAGAAAGTATGCTATCATTATACTTAATGAAAATAGTTTTGTTAACCCTTTCGCTCAGACAGCCATCCACCGGAATATCACCATTGATCGGGACTCCACACCAAAAGTTTATATATTATGCGTGGACAGTCTTTGATGTTTAAAGTTACGTTTCACGCCTGAACAACGACACTATGGCACGTTTTTTTTAAAAAAAGAACAAAATTGTTATAATTTCTTCGTAAATCGTTTTTTAATTACCCCCTTCATGCCAGTGGCATTATAGACATCAATACTACCACTACTAATTATGTTTAAATATATATCATTTGACAAAATTAGTTACGCTTGGCTGTATATTGCTGTACAAGATGATTTAGCGTAACTCTTATTATAAGGGACATTATAAATTATTTACTTCGCTAATGCTGGCTATAGCCAGCGTTCGTCTATACGGATTGCTTCGTGGATACAAGCACAGCCGGCGTTAGGAGCGAAAGGGTTAAATTCAAACAAATTAATTGTCAAGAAGATCTAGAACACATTCTGTTTTATATGTACGTATTTATTCTATTTATATGTATATATAGGGTGGGGCAGTAACTCTATTCACTTAGAATGTTTCCGCTATTTTATAGATATGAAATGATATATTTATTGAAGTTGTGTAGCATCAAGAGGGATACAGTATACTAATAATTTTCTGTAGGTGGAAGTGCTTCGAAGATTTCAAGTTCACCTCCACTATTTTAAATAAAATTGTATGATTTTTTTACACAAAATGATTCCTCTAATTATTTTGCATGTAAAAGTATTAAGGTAGTGATATCAAAAAGTCAATAACACTGGTCGACAAAAATTCAACAATTTTTTGGCCTTAAAGTAAACGAAGTTGTTTCTGATAGATTTTGATGCGCTGATTACGAATCTGAAGATAGATTTTCAAAATTAAAAATGGCCGATTCAATATGGCGGATCAAAATCTCAAAATTTCTTCAGTTTTCACGAAAAGCAGTATCCACGGGTTTTGGAGTCACTGATAACAGATTTCGAATCTACGACCTGAAAAAAGGAGATTTGGGATTTCATAAACACATGAATGCAGCCCGTTTGTGTACGCCAGCGGTTGTCTTTCAATGATCCGAGACAGTGTGTAGTGAAGCGAGATTCGAACGCTCGAGCCGTCTCAGCACCACTGTCTACCAACCCTTTGAAAATCTTAAAAAATAATCTAAGATTTTTTACAACTTATACCAGGTATGTAAATATGAAACCGGAATTTACCAACAGATGGCCATAGCTGTCAATGTAGTTGCCGTCAGACCGCGTCATTGACGCCATTTCCTTGTTCTGACATCT
>NW_017299827.1:16742-16995 GCF_001594075.2 Trachymyrmex cornetzi | reverse complement strand
CCGAAAAAGTTTGAAGACAACGAATTGCAAGCATTGTTGGATGAGGATGACGCTCAAACTCAATAACAACTCGTGGATCAATTCAATGTGACACGAGAAGCCGTCTCCATACGTTTGAAATCCATGGGAAAGATCCAGAAGATAGGAAAATGGGTCACATGAACTGAATGAAAGACAGCAGGAAAACCGAAAAACCACTTGCGAAATGCTGCTCGCCAGGTACAAAAGAAAGTCATTTCTCCATCGAATTGTG
>NW_017299827.1:6262-16332 GCF_001594075.2 Trachymyrmex cornetzi | reverse complement strand
GCAATGGGTAATACTTCGAATAAAATATTTTTTATCATTTTCATGCAATAAACGTGTATTTTCTATTAAAAAATTCCGGTTTCATATATTTACATACCTGGTAACTAATATGAAATTACTTAATTTTGTAAAACTTTTTTTCTCCCAGTGAATGATAGTACTTGTACAAAGTTAAGAATTAGAGAAGAAAGATGATTTACTGCAATAAAAAATTAAGTTTCCAATATGACATAAAATAAAATGTATGAGTACCTTGTACTTATGTATCTAAAACTTGCAAGATATCGTACAAAAAAGTAACTAGATACGGATACAGGTATCTCCACCCGTAAGGATCTAGGTAATGCACTTAGGTACAACTAAAGTATCTAGATACTGTATCTACATACTTTTACCTAGATACGTTCCAACACTGCTAATACTTTTATATGCAGAATAATGAAAGGAATCATATTGTGTAAAAAAATCATATCCATTTAAGAGAAAGTAGAGATGACCTTGAAATCTCCGAAGCGTTTTCATCCATTGAGAGAGAGAGAGAGAGAGAGAGAGAGAGAGAGAGAGAGAGAGAGAGAGAGAGTTAGGAGTATATTATACTCTTTCTTGAAGTTATGCAACTCAATAAATATATTATTACATATCTCTAAAAATAGCGGAAATATTTTAAATGGACAGAGTTATTATCCATGTATACATGTATGTGCGTGCGTGCGTGCGTGCGTGCGTGCGGGCGTGCGTGCGTGCGTGCGTGTGTGTGTGTGTGTGTGGATGTGTGTGTGTGTGTGTACGTTTATTACATACTTTTATACTTTTATTTCAAATAGGACATACCCAGCAGATAACATTATATCCAAAGTAGAAATGTCCCAAGCCAAATTTTACCTCTGTCTGTTTTATTTGCAATATAAACTGCAAAATCTAATTGAAATAAATAATTTAATAAGCGCGTTAAATATATAATACCATTCTTGATAGTTCGGATACTTGCATAAACTTTATCAATTAGATGAGTAAAAAGACATTATTTTAAAACATCGATTATATTACTTTGTCGCAGATATCAAAGAACAACCTTATCCCTTACATTTACTGACATTCTGTTATGTTTAACTGCAGTATGTGTCAAAATCTACCTATTATTTATTAATTTCAAAGTAAAGTGTTCATATTAATGTATAAATTTTGTAAATAATAAATAAAATTTGAGTCAAAACTTATTATCAAATTTAACATATACATTTTTAAGAGTTAAGTTATTTAACTACAATATTTTTTTTTAACAACCCACCCCCCCTACCGCGAGGCGCGACCTTGTCGTGTTACGGTGGTTAACCCTGGGCCGGGTGTTGTTCTGGGGCTAACCTGTGTAGGCTCCCCTCGATAATCGATGGGGAGTCCGCACGCTAGGTCCAGTGCTCCAGAGGGGGGCGTCTTCGGAGGACTATCCTCAATGTGCCGGTAGGGGATGACGACTCTGATTTTCAACGCTCGGTGGTACGGCACCGTTAGGAGAACTGCTTCCTGCTCATAATGACGCTGTTGTGGGGGGGTGAAAGCCCGGCCTTCCGGGGGGGGGGGGCGAACATTAGCCGGATGTGGAGACCCTCGGACGCAGGGGATTTAGGCACCATCGGCGTAGAGAGGCGCGCCAGAGTGTGCCGAGACCCTGGTTTGACGTTCCCGCAGGCCTGAACTTCCGGAGCCCCGACCTAAGATAATAGCTAGGGATCACGGAACATTGCATAATGCAGTGGAATATCCGGAACTCCCTCCTCTGCCGGGACCGGACAGTCGGGACTGCACCCAAATTCCCGGTCGGCAAGGAGGGATGCTCTATATACGTCCCCCTCCTTCTCGGCATTGGCGCAGTCAGAGAACGAGTGAAAAGAGGGTACTCTTTGCGACCAGGAGAGAGCGAATAGCGAGTGGGAGGGTTGGATCATGAGAATTGGCTTTCTGTGGAGTCGGGCCTCTTCGATGCGGCGAGACCAGGGGTCGATGACCTAGGGTGAAGGTGAGACTGGGCGACCTCGGATCCGAAGGCTATTCAACGTAGGATGGGCGAGAGAACATACGCCTGACCGTTGATCCTCCAAGACGATTTTGCGGGGAATTGTCCCCTTTTTCCTGGACAGGCGAGGAGGAAAGTCGGAAGGGACCGAAGGGATCCTTTTGAGATGACAGAAGAGGACATGGATAGAATATTCACAATTAATTCTCCAAGTACGCTGCCTGAACAGCAGGTAAGAGAATCAGGAGAGCGTGACTCTCCTCTGGTGGAGGCCTCGCCACCAGCAGAGGACTACACTAGTAGGGATTGAATAGGACGATTCGGGGGTGTGCAGGCGAGCCCCCAGCCTGATACCCATCGTCGATAACATGGAACATGGATAAGGACGATAACATGGAACATGGATAAGGACAAAGAGAAACCACGGTGGGAGTTCGGTTCTCCGCTCCCGGGCGATCGACTCCGCTCTGCGGGAGTTCCAGCGAGGGGCTAGCTACGGGGTTGCCAAAGGGTCCCTAACCCGTTTTGCTTCAATTTTGAATAACTCGGTGGAAAAATCATACAGAGGTCTATAAAAAAGCAAATTAAAGGTGAAAATTCACTCTTTCGCAAGCTGTAAACCCCATTTGTGTGCAATTTTTAATTAGCATCGTGATACTTCGCAAATTTCATAAAAAATTTTGAGAATTTATGCATCTTCATTTATGTTTATGTAACTTTATGAGATATCAGTAGTACCTTTTTTGAAGCACCGGTCTGAAATGTAGAGATCTCAAACTTTAAAACGCTTTTCTTAAAATCTCCATTCATTGATTTTTCACTAAGTTATTGCTTTTTGAAAATACTTCAAATTTGTGAAAAAAACTTTAGCCAGGTTTTTTTACGTGTTAGTGTATACAGTCGATAGTATAATTGATAGTATGATAATGAAATACGTATTAATGGTACGAAACAACTTTCAAAAACTCGTTTTTGTTATATAAAATAAAAAATATTTGTTAAAACTTTTTTTATCTTATCCTTATTTGTAGCGTTAGAATGTGTGTACAAGTACTTTAAAATATATAAAAGAATAACACAATTGTTACGTAATGTCCCAATTTTGTACATAATCATTCGATGAAATTTATATAGGTGTCCGAATTTTGAGTGCTAGTAAAATTACACATAAGGCAGTTAAAACTTTGTTGTAATTATTTACCTGTTCACGTAAATCCTCATCGAGATTATAATTGGATAATTTGTAAAGAATTGCTACTGTCTCATTTATCTGAAATTATATTAACGTAAAATGAAAATTTGTAATAAAACTATAAACTTTGCATTCATTGAATAAGATTTCGTCATTTCAAACGAAATTTCGACATGTGCAATTTCATTGTTGCTTGCGTTATTATTCTAATTATAAATAATTATTAATGCTTTTGATCTACTATACCTTATAGTAAACAGTTTGACATACGTAGTTTAATGTGAGAAATAAAATGCTATACAAAACGAAAATAAAATAATAAATTAAATTCATGATAATACTACTAAATGTCCATATAATCTGGTGCTTTCCAAGCAATTGATACATTAATAGACATATCTCTACAGCTTCACTAAAGTACCATATCATTTGTATTAACATTTGTACTTTGAATATTCTGTTTAGTTTGCGTGATATATGGCATAGTTGTAAATGGACATGCCTGTAAATAAATAGTAATTGTTATAATTAATCAAACCGTGAGATATATACGAGAGACATATACGAGAAGTACTAAGCAAAAAATATTTTTAACGTACAAATCGATATAAGCTATAGTGTTATAACTTGCAGTTCACAACGTGTGATTATTTCACGTAATTGAGATTAATTATTCTTGTATACATATGCACATCTACATATATAAAGTGTCTCGTTTTAACTGCTGCATCAAATTATTTAAAAACGATATGGAAAAATGTATTTCAGATAAAAGTGAAACGATTTCGAGGGGGAAATATTTTTTGGAATATTTTTTGAACTAATTTTGTTACATTGTTTTTTTTTAGGTGAAAAGGCATCTAAAAGATGTTAAGTGTACAATTTAAGGATGTATTAGACGCACAATCCCTGCAAAGATAATTAAATTTGGACGTATGTTTAATATTTCCATTTCAAATAAAATATATACATATGAAAGTTGTGTAAATAAGATTATGTTTTTTTTAATAACACATTTTTGAAGTTTCTTAATTTTAATTATTATTAGTTTTATTCTTAAAAATTAAAATTTTTTTAATGATAAAAAAATTTTCGTTATCCTTTTATAAGTACTTTAAATACTCACATAAAATAATTTATGCAAAGTTTCATTGGGATTTACTAAGTTACAAAGATATAGAACAAATAAATATTTTGTTTATGTACTAGACAACCAGTTCATGCATCGCAATGTAACTTTAAACAAATAATCTTAAATACATAATGTACTTATATTTTAAAAATTGAATTTTTTATCATTCATTTTATATAATGCATTTCCATATACTTTTATTAGAGCACAGATTAAAAAGATACTGTTATTTATTATAATAACTTATGATCCAGACAGTAGTATACGTCACCTTTGTCGTATTATATTCAAACGTGATTTAGAATGATCTGTAATTTTCTCACAGTTTTATTATCATTTTGAAAATATGTATAAATCGTCCTTAATTCTTTGCCTCTACATTTAATCAACTATAGCATCTATTCAATCTTAAATTTTTTTCTATATAGTTTTAAGAGGATCGTAAAGACGAATAGTCATATTGTAAATAGCACATACACACAGGTGATTTATGTGTCATCGATACATCATTACATACTACTACATCAATCTCTCACGCACATGTAGGTGCACGTAAATTTTTGTATAACAATAACGTTCCAATTGAATGTCTAACAAAAGGAATATCAGGTAACGGTATCGGGGATTTTGATGCGCCTTTTACAGGCTGTTCTCGAACAAAAAAAAATCAATACGTGTGCGACCGTTTTAGTCATTGGCCCATAATTTCAAAAACATCCGTTTTTTAAAATAATTATTGTAATAATTTCAAAAACGTACTCTATTGGAAAATATATATATATATATCAATACCTTTATAAATTTCATTTTATTTCACCGAATGTTAAAGATAAAATTTCACCTGGCTGGATGATTCTGAATCTCGGATAATGATTCTGAACGCTGCAAGTAGACCGCGCGCCAATCATTGCTTACTTCAATGACCATTCGACTCACTTGCGCGCGGAGCGATTTTTTGAATTGAAAGAGTATTTTAATAAAATTTACCATAGAAAACGATAGAAATATCCATGATGAAATCGCATATGCTAACAGAGTGGAAAATGCGATTATCGATGTTAAGTAAGACAAAGCAATATCTTTGTCGCTCTCAAAACAAGATATAACTAATGAGCTGAAGATTTGTAGTCAAATTTTATACACATTACAACTAGCTGAAAAATGGAAAATTCTATGCTTTCTGAAAGAGCAGAGATTATTGGAAAGATAATTGCGGAATTTATGGCAGAAATGATTCGAATTTTCATTTGAAAGAAGATAAAGAATTATATATTTTTGGTGGAAGAATGCATCACACAATAAAGTATTAACACGACTAATTCTAATATTTCATCACCAATTTATTACGCTGTATAAATATCGTTTATAAATATTAAGTATTGTAATTTACTAGAATAGAGGAAGGTTACCGATACCGACATACCACCATTGTAGAAAAGTTCTACTGAGCACTAGGAGTATTTTAAGGCACTACTGTACTACAGCACTACAGCACTACTGTACTACTACACTACTGTAGTAGTGCAGAAGTGTTCAGTAATGCTGAGTAGTGCTCAGATCTTCTATATATCCGCGTTTCGGCAAGATACAAAATACAGAAAATGAATATGCATCACAGAAACTAATTATTAATAGCTTTATTTTAAAAAAAGCACTTTTAGAAACTCTACGAGCACACTCTGATCAAGCTGAGAGTAAGTGATGGATTTCATTTACATATGCCTATTTACCAGGTGTACAAGATGAGAGAGAGAGAGAGAGAAATGCGGATTTAAAAAAAAAAAAAACACGTTAAATTTGAAAGAATGATAAACAGTGGTTTATTCAAAGTATGCTCCATTGCTAGTTACACATTTTTCCCATCTTTCGGGTAATTTGTAGATACCACGCCAGTAAAAATCTTCTCCTTTTGTCGCGAACCATTCATCGAGCCATTTTTCACATCGTCGTACGAACCAAAGCGCTGCTCAGCAAGTGCGTGACCCATCAATGCAAACAAGTGGTAATCGGAAGGAGCCCAGTCTGGTGAGTAAGCCGCATGGGCTAGCACTTCCCAGCTGAGTGCTTCCAACGTGTCGCGAACCAGTTTTGCCATATGTGGTGGAGCTTTGTCATGGAGAAAAATGATCTTGTGTTGCCTTTTTCGATATTCTAGTCGTTTTTCGAGTAGCGAACGGTTCAAATCGATCAATTGTTGTTGGTAGCGTTTGGTATTAACCGTTTCAGCAGGCTTTAACAGCTCATAATAAACCACACCCTTCTGGTACCACCAAATACAGAGCATCGTCTTCCTGCCAAAGCGATTCGGTCTTGCGGTCGATGTGGATAGTGTGCCTGGGTCTATCCATGATTTTTTGCGCTTGGGATTCTCAAAATATATCCACTTTTTATTCCCACTAACGATACGATACAAAAACGACTTTCTTTTGTATCGTTCGAGCAAAATTTCACGTCTGTTTTTGCGCCTCTTCATCTGCCTCTCGTTCAACTAATGTGGTATCCATCTGCCGACCTTCTGAATCTTTCCCATCTCTCGTAGACGATTGGAAACAGCTTGTTGACTATCGCTTAATTGCTCTGCGAGTTGTTTTTATGTTTGTAAATCGTCTTCGTCCAACAATGCTTGCAATTCTACATCTTCGTACCTTTTTGGCGGTTTTCCATGTTCCTTGTCTACAACATCGAAATCACCACTTTTGAAACGCCGAAACCATCGTTCATACGTATCTTGCGATGGAGCATGTTCACCATAAGCTTCTCAAAGTAATCGGTATGATTCAGCAGCAGTTTTCTTCAAATGAAAACAAAAAATTAATGCTGTCCGCGAATGCCCTTTATTTCGCACAAATTTCGACATATTGAACACAGCAAAAACAATACTATGCAAACACTTTTTCAATTTATCACTTGTGCGCGTTTAACACTTGTTGATGGCACAACTAAATGGCATATACGTCAAATCTTTATGCTACACACTGCATTGGTGTACCATCTGTTGTCTCAAATCCGCACTTCATATTTGTACACCTGGTATAGGGATTTGCGTCATTTTCTCCTTACGGAAAATGAATTCATCTTGCAGCGGTACTGCGTATTACACCGCTTGCTTGGCGGGGTCTATATAGCGTACATATACTCTGCAAGCATAATACGCAGTATCGCCGCAAGATGAACTCGTTTTCCGTAAGGAGAAAATGACGCCGATCCCTATAAATAGGCATGTAAATTAAATCCGTCACTTACTTTCAATTTGATCAGAGTGTGTTCGTAGAGTCTCCAAAAGTACCTTTTTTTAAATAAAGCTATTAATAGTTAGTTTCTGTAATGCATATTCATTTCCTGCATTTTGTATCTTGCCGAAATGCGGATATATAGAAGATCTTAGCACTACACAGCATTACTGAACACTTCTGCACTACTACAGTAGTGTAGTAATACAGTAGTGCCGTAGTACAGTTGTGCTGTAGTGCTGTAGTACAGTAGTGCCTCAAAATACTCAGTAGTACTTTTCTACAAGGGCACTTTGTTTTTAGACAATATTTCTTAAACAAAAGATAAAAATACAACTTCAAAAATATAAATACAAAGTAAAAAGTGTCTTCTATCAGATAGTATAAACAATTTTTATAATACTATTTGCAATTTTGCAATAATTAAGTTTTTCGTAAGTTATGCAAAAATGAGCGTCTGACAAAATGGGCTCCAAAACTGACATAGTAGCCAGTAATGCTATGTATTCCTATTCTTTTTCTTTTACAGGAATTATCTGTATAAAGTACCTATAAGTAAATGTATTTCAGATTTTTCAGAATCATTTTACTTCGTTATAAAACATTTTTATTGAATTATATGCATATTTACTTTATGCTGTTCTGCGAGATTCAAATATGTAACGCAATAGTTTTTCTAGACTTGTTTCATATATGCACGATTGCCTTCAGCTCCAATAGACTTATTTGACACTATAAAGCAACATTATAAAGATTAAGGTAGCTCATGGTCTGTTTTACGGACAGGTGTTTCGGTTTACGCTACATCCCAATTTTAAAATAAAAATCGTATTATGAAAAGACTAAGAGAAAAAATAATATAAATAAAACTTATTTGGGAAACTACAAGTATTTAAAATGACGTAATATTATCAATAATATAGTGACTATTATTTAAACCCCACAATTTGCAAAAGAAAATCGTAAGAATTTTATTTTCGCATTTGTAGAATTCGTTTTTAGCTGATTTGATATAGAAACAAGCCATAAACCTACGAATTATGAGTTTGTACTTCTTTAATTAGCTAAACAGATAATGATTTTATTAGTATTAATAAAGTGCAATAGTTTCCGAAAAATAAGAGGGTGTCACTTTAGGAGACCTATGTCAGTATCGGCGACTTTCCTCTACATAATCAGCGAAATAATTACTATTGTAATCTGTATGTCAAATAATCTGTTCGCAAAAATGTATACGTTAGTGGAATTATTCATACTTAATACAAAACACATTTTATTAATTATTGAAAAATGAAATTAATTTTCAACTTCTTTAACGAATTATTGTAATGTATTCGTTACATCAAAGTTAATTAGTAATTAATATAATACATTTCAAATAAATTAATATAAAGTTGTCAATTATTCAATATAATATATTATAGTACCGTATATGTGATAGCACAAAATAGGGAGTTTTTGCAATAACGTGAATTCAGATACGGTGAACGCTAAAGCCATGTTATCCTTTTCTTAATTAGTTGTTAAGAAGAAGATAACCTGACCTTAACGTTCACCGTATCTGGATAAACGGTATTGCAAAAACTCCATATTATAGAAATCAAAGCCTTTAAACGGTCCAACTGGATCTTAATGCTTGTATGATTCTCGTGTAAAATTATATACTACGTACGTAGTAGCCAGAAAGGCGCGCCTAAATGATTTTATGGTCTTGAAATGCTAACTATCAAGAGACACGAGTGTATTTACGCGAGTCAGCGAGTTGCGAGCATCCCAGTACCCGAAATTCTCGGTTTTTTTAATAAAGGCTACACCGATGGAATTCTGAATATGAGTTCTATCGATAATTTGTGTCCGAATTATATAATAAACGTTTATTTTACCTCTACGTGTCCCACGAACGGAGATATCGAGATGCGAAATCCGAAATGTCAAAATTTCCTGTTAGATACGTCTCCTCAAAAAGTCATCTCCTTTTCATATTTTGGACGGTAGATGGCACTTGTTTATTGCTATCATTTACCATACATACGTGTGAATGTGAATGATTTATAGCCTCGCGAATTGGTAACGGCATGAACATATACGCAATGACGTTCACACGTTAAGCGGTCAAGCGGCCCGTTTAAATTTTTATATACTTTAGATTAAAATTACTCAGAAACTACAGCCGCAATTAAAGATCTAAAAACACTTTTATTATATGTCGTCGGTATCTTCCGATTGCGATCAGTCCGAATAAAATTGGTGCAGCTGATACCGATCTGGAGATCGTTTCCTAAAAAGGGATCATTTCAGCTTTTCAAATTTTTTCAGTCATACGTGTAACATATACATAAAGCGTTTTGTCCATTAAGCTGCTGTTCACAATGCCTTCAAAGAATTCTAATTATAATATAAAATTAAAGTAAAATTAGTAACGAAAGTGAACCTTAATGCGTATTTGATTAATCATGATTCTTTATCAATAATAACTAGTGAAGAAGCAATTATTGAATATAATCG
>NW_017299827.1:5650-5882 GCF_001594075.2 Trachymyrmex cornetzi | reverse complement strand
ATTTTATTTTCTCAATTTTTGTTAACAATTCGAACAAGGAAAGTTTTAATCTTAACAATTTACTAAATACTTGATTTTCACATTGGTCTAAATAAAATAATAAATTATGTGAACGTTGTGAGGAAAATGATATATTATTTAAAAATGAAATAACCTTGAAACGAAACAGATAATTATCCATTTAATTTCATTTTCATACCAAAATGGAACATTAGTGACGGTGCCACAAAAA
>NW_017299827.1:2354-3034 GCF_001594075.2 Trachymyrmex cornetzi | reverse complement strand
CCAAACTAAGTATGAGGAACACGTATATTCTCTTTAGAATTAATGCAAGGAAAGAACTTAAGTCGTTTATATGAAATTAAGATGGCAAAGTACACGAATAATAAGTATCGTATAGAATCGTAAAGATAATTAGTAATATAGTAACAGTGAGGTTACGTGTCGTTACACAATACAAGTAATTTAAAGACCAAACGTACAGATGAATAAGGCAATAATTATATATGAATATTAAATGCACAACATAATATATGAATAATGAATCAGACATGGATAATATAATAAGAGCAAAGTCATATGAAAATACGCAAGAGAATAATCTCCAGGTTATAAAGCACATATAGATAATAATAATAATCAGAGTAATATTAGACACTCCACGTAATATGTAAATAAGAAAGCAAACTTGAATAGTATAACAATAGAAGAATAATATGGCTTCTTTGTTGATCGCAATAAAAAGGTTAACTCAGTAAAGCTCTAAGTGATTTAAAATTGAGACAGCTTCAAACTCAATCGACATGCGTTTAGAATTAACATCTAATAATAGTGTTGAGAATAGGAATGATAGATAGTTAATAATCTATAAGCCGTAATGTTAATCTTAACAAAATTACCTTTTTAAAAAAAGGTAAAAAAAAGGCGCCAAGTGTTCATGTACCTTCCATAAAAAAAAATGAAAT
>NW_017299827.1:1631-2031 GCF_001594075.2 Trachymyrmex cornetzi | reverse complement strand
AGAAAATGTTTACTGTAAATTTTACAGTAAAGGTTACTATAAAAGAAATAAACAATGTTTACTGTTTAATTAACATTAACTAACATTAAAATTACAATCACAATTACAATTAAGATTGTAATTAATTTTAAATCTACTTTTAATTTTAACTTAAACCGCATGTCTTACAAATCTGAAATCATTATTCTAGTGTTATACGCTTTTATAATATATAACGCACAGCATACAAATTCTTATTCTACGAGTATAATAAATCTAAGCCGCATACCTATCTAAATCTGGTCGCACATATGAATACGCTGAATGTTATTAATTCTCTTTCTTAAATCTCTTCATTACTTTTCATATTTGGTATTTTTAATTATTTGCTCATACACTCACACACACACACACACACACA
>NW_017299827.1:0-219 GCF_001594075.2 Trachymyrmex cornetzi | reverse complement strand
AACTTTTGTATCACCACATGTTATGCATCGACAAGTAGAAATAATTTGATGCTCAACCAAATTTTCCATAAAATCATATTTAGTACAAAGAACTACAACAAAATCAAATGCATCTCGTTTAATACCAGTCGAAAAATAGATCTCGGTATCGACTGTACCAATTTTATTCGGACTGATCGCAATCGAGAGATACCGACGACATATAATAAAAGTGTTTTT
>NW_017299826.1:61314-62546 GCF_001594075.2 Trachymyrmex cornetzi | reverse complement strand
CGATCGCACGCATGAGATCCAAACATCGTCAATTAAACAAATTTCTGATTGACGATTGTCAAATTTAGACTAAAAATAATATAAGAACCAAAAAAAACAGTCATGTTTGTTACGATGTTGGTCACATAATAACGTTAAAAACAAAAAGTGAAGTGTAATGAGAACAGGAGCGTGCCGGTCAATTATAAAAATACACATATTAGGTATAAATTGTAGAAAGTTTCTATTTAACCATGATTTAATGCCTCAGTGTCAATTTGAATGTTGAAACCATTTTATTAACGATTTATGTAGAGTATCTTCGACATTATTCATTTATTATAATTTCTCTCAATATCCAGAATTCTGACATTATCCCAGTCGAAGTCATGATTGTAACTCACCCTATGCTCTGTGATAACTGAACGAGCGGATGTAACTCTACATGTATGGTTATGGATTTCTGCTAATCTCGTTTTTCGTTTTTTTCCCGTTTGGTTTGTCAGACCATTAGTAAATTTGCAGAACTAATTTATTAGATATTCTAATGATGAAAGAAATTGTGAACCTTCTGATTTGATATTTTTTAACCATGTTAGTAGAAGTCTTATAATTACAATTGGATTTTATATTAATTTTTATGTCGTATCAAAATATCTGATCATATCCAAGTTAGATTAGATTTTTGCTTGTTTTCGCTAGATGTGGTACCTTTATTTACGAATGTTCCGATGTATTTAGTTCCTATGGACTTTCTAGTAGTTGCATTTACATTGAAAATAGTTGCAAGATGCCGAAAGATGAATTTCTAAAGGCTTAATTTTGACACTTAATTTTGGATTCTATTTACTTTGCTTTCGATGATCAAATATATAAACAGACCATTGGTACTCAGATGGATTCGCCATTATCACCTATTAATGTTGACAGTCATGCAACAAGATTTAGAAAATCGAGTGTAGAGTTCGATTGAATTCCTTTTGCTTTTTTACTGCGGTACGTCGATGATATGGTGCTATGTTTACCGCCCACTACTGAGATGGATAGCATCTTGCAAAAATTCAACTCTTTTCACCAGAGACTGCAGTTTACGATGGATGCGAGGGGTAATACCATTAATTTTTGAGAAACTACTATTCTTTTAAAGAATGACAGTATAATTTTTGACTGGAACATAAAACCAGGGTTGCTGACGTTACATAAAAAAGCAACGAAGTTATTAATTTCGTTACGTTTTAGTAACGACTGAGTAA
>NW_017299826.1:57727-61150 GCF_001594075.2 Trachymyrmex cornetzi | reverse complement strand
AGAAAGCGGAAAAGCAGTGGTTAATCAGAACTCCCGCTAGTAGAAAGTAGTACAAAACGTCAAAATTGACGGTACTGTGTAACAGTCGGACATGTTCAGCAACAGTTATCTCTATTATTAAACAAAAATTCCTGATTTAGCGATACAAAGTATTTGTAACTTAAAGTTAAGATATATGTACCAATTTAAATATTCCAATATTAAAGAGTATCATATTAGAGAGCAAATGAAGAACGAATAAAATAAAACAAAAATATATGTTAAAAAACGATTTGTTCTTATGTAGTTATAATTTTCATAAATGCAATCATTTTTGAACAATAGCAAAAAAGTAACGATTTTTCCGTTACTTTAAGTGACAATAAAGCTTTACTTTTAGAATCGGTAACGAGTAAAGAGTAACGAATTACTTTTTACCGCAAATAACAATAACTGTTACGCGTTACTAAAAAACGGTAACTTTAACAACCCTGCAAAAAAACCCACCTTTTCGGGCAGATTTTTGAATTATTGATCTCAGAATACGATTTCACAAAAGAAGGGTATCATCGAAAGAGTTTTTATTTCTCACATTCAGAATTTTACAAAAGAAATTTAAATTTTTTTATTAAAATTGTATTCGAAAATGACTATCCGCTGAAATTTATTTTTGAAACATTGTCTGATAGGATAACAAAATTAATTGAAAAATCCAATTATAATTATAAGATTTCTACTAAAGGTTTCAAGACTAAAAAAGAACAAATCAGATGATTTACAATTCCTTCCATCAATGTAATATCTAATAAGTTCTGCAAATTTATTAATGGTCTGTCTTATAAGGTGGTTGTCCATTATAGTATTAATAAACTTAAAAAAATAATTTATTACAATACACAAATAACCTTTGCAAAGATTTTCCAAAAGGAATGCGATTTACGAGATCGAATGCGATCGTGATTGCGATTCCTATATAGGCCAAACGGGAAAAAAACTAAAAACGAGATTAGCAGAACATCGTAAGCATATATGTAGATTTACATCCACTCGTTCAGTTATCACTAAACTGCGGAACTTTATGCAAAATACTTAAATGAATATTAACTATCGGACAGTTTTAGCAGTCAATCGTTGTTCGTTAAAGAGTTATTAAAAGGTGAATTAAAAAGATTGAGATTGCCATCTATAAATTTACAAAATTGCAAAATATGCATTTTATGCTAAACATTCAGTTAAGTATTTTGCATAAACTTCCTCAGTCTATAGTTATCACAGAGCATAGGGTGTATTGCAGTTATGACTTCGACTGGGATAATGTGAGAATTCTGGATAATGAGAGAAATTGTAATAAACGAACAATGTCTTAGATACTCTACATAAATCGCCAATCAAATGGTCTCAACATTCAAACTGACACTGAGGCATTAAATTATGGTTACATAGAAATTCTCAACAAGTTATAATATGTTTATTTTTATAATTGACCGACAGGCTTCTTTATGTTATGATGACATATCTCTTTTTGTTTTAACGGTTGTGACCAACATCGGAACAAACACGACAGTCTTTTTTGGATCTTAAATTATTTTTAATCGCACATTGATAATCATGAATCTTAAATTTGTTTAATGGATTGACGATGTTTGGATTCGCGTATGATCATGTTGGAGGTTGGGTCAGTTTTTGCCATATTATTTTTAAATAATATAAAATTAATCTCTATCTGTCCAAAAAATCTTGATACAAATAATGTCTTGAGATCCACCATTTGCTCCACTCAGCTTTGCAACTGGTTGGCACAATATCAGACTATGTTGAGGATGATTGTTTCTCACCGCATTTCCACTGCGACTGCATAATTGGAGGGAACTACGATTTCGTGATATACAGATCACATAGTCGACATAGTATTTAGCGCGATTAGCGATAATTATTACTGAGGCTGGCTCAAAACGTTAGCCGAAACGTACAAATCTAATTTATTATTCACAATTAATTTTTGCGCAAGATATCACCCAGTGCAGTCTCCTAACACCCAGTTAAATTTCGCTGTTATATTTTATTGTAATAATTAAAGAAGTCCATAATTTTGTATATTTCACCGTTTGAATTGTTTATTCGGCAATAGATTTTAGATCTTTATTTAAAACAGAATAATCTACTGAAGCATCGAATGGATGAAAGAATTTGAGAAGAATTACATCGTCTGCGTAAATGAAGAGATCGGAGGACAGAGAAACGTTAGACAAATCAGAGACAAAAATATTAAAAGTAAAACTACGAGAATGGAACCCTAGAATATTCCAGATAAAATGGTACGAGGAGAGGAGGAATGCGGATAAGGATTGTATATGAGGACTTGCTGCGTGCGATTTGTAAGGAACAGCAGTTTATCGAGAGGCCCGAATAAGATAGACTGCATAGCTTGAGTTTGACTGAAATTAGGTCATGGTTGAAGGTATCGTAAGCCTTTTATAAATATTTTTCATAAATTTGTATTTGCCTATAATTGTGAATTTAAGACTCCTTTAATGCTCTCATTTAAAAATACTATTAAACAAATGACAAGTAATATTAAAAGATCAAGTATTAGTATATAGTGGCCGGGAGTACATTTTTAATTTTTACCTTAAAACGACAGATACTAATGAGAATTAATATAATGGTTGCAATCGATATAATAATATCGGTGTATATTTTTCTATATATCAGCAAATCCTGGACGTATATTGGATAGTAATAGAAGTATATAAGAAGGCTCCATTTGGCCAAACCATACAGGCAAGAAATATATGTCCTAAATTGTCCAACAGGATATTCGAACACGCCCAAATTGCAGAACCCGCCGATGACCATTAATGGTGCCAGCGCTCTTTCTAGTGTCTCTGTCATAGTTTCCGAGTGGACGGCTAATATTTTAACTGAATTAGTTCTTGCTGCTCGAGACACAAACACGTTTTAATATTTTTTATAAGATTTTCAGAAATAGTTTTCGCAGTTTCTCTAAGAACGTTGTGAGAACTACACTGTAAGATATGTACACTGGGAGATGTATAACGTATATTAAATGCCGTTTAACCAACAAGTATTGAACAACGGAATAGACACAGATAATCTAGATTAGATTGTCTTTCTTTTCACGGAATTTTTATTTATAGATGTATGTATATTAAGGTCACTGGTTATGGATCACCCTTGAAAAAAAAATTCATATTTTTATCTAGAACAATATATCAAATAGTTAATGAAATATTTTATAGTTATGATCGATCATAAAGATTACATTATGGATGATTTTATTTCAAATCGGTAACGTTCTATATGTTTTAACTATAATTAAATGAAGTAATGACAACTGTCCACAATTAAATCCCACGTACTACTTGCGGATCAGTTCCAAATGCTTTATCCTTTTTGGATTTAGTTTCAATTGAACATGATATT
>NW_017299826.1:54156-57504 GCF_001594075.2 Trachymyrmex cornetzi | reverse complement strand
TCTTGTGATATGCGTTATTTCATAGAAAATACTATAATTATTTAAATATACAACGCTATAATTATTTAAATATATAATGTCGTATAACGAATGTATATGCCCTTCAACCAGCAAGTATTGAACGACAGAATGAGCACACAGATAATCTAGATTAGATCCCATTTCTTTTTGCGGAATATTTATTCATGTGTTATTATGAGGGATAAACGATTATATACGTGCAACTATACTTGCAACATTATGTCTTTATACTAGGTGCAAATGCGTTTAATGGATGCTTTTTACTCACATGGCTTCTAACGACATGTGTCGACTTGAGTTAAAGCTGATAACTTTAATAAAATATTTTATATATTGAAGTTAAACGCACAATCCGGGAAAAAATATATCTTGTATAATTATATATAGGTAGAAAATATAAAAAATGTAAATTAACACACACACATATATTACATACAACTATATGTACATAAGACAAGAATTTTGTAAATTTCAATCATTTCCAGAAACTTTTTGCGATTTCTTTCTTAAAAAATATTATAAGAATGATTAAATGAATTACAAGTATACATTTTGAATAATTTTAATTTAAGGATAAATTATTTAAGGATAATTTATCGACAATGATTCCATGTTGCTGATAAAATAATATATTACATTTTATGCACTTACAAATTTACAGATATGCACTGTGGCTTCGACAAAACAAGGCAATAAGAATGTACGAATTATGGACCCGCTGTTGTTGTAATTCGTTCTTTCCTTTACACTCTTTAGATGTATTTATCAGAATATTTACAATGAGTGTAAAAATCTATCTTCTATACTACCTATATGCTAAATACAATTCTCTCGACCCGTCAATTCTAGCTAAAACGATTATCAATATTCTTGAGAATAATCTCTTCAAAATCGAATTAAATTAACTAAATTGCAATTTTTTTAAATCCAAGAGATGTTCTTTAGTTAATTTTTTAAATTCAAATATAGAATTTCAAGATTCTAAATGTACAGCGATATCAAAATTTCCTTAAATTTACAAATATATAGGAAAAAATTCGGTTTTTTAGATCTCTTAGAATTTAAGTTCTCCGAAATTAAACTTCGAAAAAGAACATAAAAATTCGACAATTTAGGTCTTTTTTTGTTGTTAAACTAGTACATTATACATACTTAAAATAAAATAGATATTTAAAATTTGAAGACAGTAAGACAGAAAATTTTAAAGTGCAGCGACAAAAATCTGGCCTGCTTTCTCTCTACATTTACATTTTCCATTTTTCCTCTGCTGCACTTTTTGTATTTTTATATTTCATTCACCTATGCTCTAATCATCTATGTTTAACTCGCATATTTCTGTGACAAACTTATCTCTAAAAAAATATATGTATTTATATTGCGCCGAAGTCTCTCCCGTACTTCAGTCCACCTGTTATCGATCGCCAAGGAATCAGACAAAAGAGGATCTCTCTACAACATAGTGGTTTTGTGTTCAGGACACCTATCATATAAAACAAATCAGAATGAATTTTGATCGGAATTATTCCGTTTTCTCTAGATTTCTATTGTGTTTAAAAAAGGGAATAATTAATTTCAATCGAAATTCATTCTATAATACATCCTACAGTTCTGAGCTTTTAACACTTCTGTCATTTCTCAATAAAGTTCTCATTCCCGTTGTACTGTTGTGCACATTTATTTCAGTGCGATTAATGTGTCCTCCATGCGAAACGTGCGGGCGTAACGATATATACACATATATTATAAGTATCTATATATGTAGATAAAAAAAATTCTTCCTTATAAACGCGTTCATGTTAATTTACTCACGATAAGAGGTATAAGTAATCCAACAGACTAAGTTTCACACTTCTTGATGAAATATCTACGTCTAGACTGATATAAAAATAATGTATCATGCAATGTAATAATACTGTAACAACAGATGCGCCGTGACCCATGCGAGTTTTACAAATTTTCTGATTGCTTACTAAACTGGCGATAATCGCGCATCAAAGTAGCAGAGAATCCGTGATTATTAAAATGGAAGATTAACCAGATGGAACTGTACAGCTTGCAGTAGAACGATTATTAATTTATAATGTACCGCCAACACATTTTCGCCAGTTCTGAATACTCTAATACTCTATCGGCATTCCCGAGATCGTAAATCTGATATAATCTTTATACTTCTTATTTATTTACGTGTTTTCTTTTTTATCTTCAAATTTGCTTCGAATTTTCTGAATTCTGACCATTCCTTGATCTACTTTACGTATTTCTCTTAATTAACACTTAATTAGTTTAAAATTTTTTTCATTTGCATTATAATATCCTAAACCATGACGTCCTATAAAATTTTATAGAATTATATAAAAATTAAATAAACTTTTTAGAAAAAAAATTTGTAGAATAAAATAAAATTTCAATTCGAACAGAATATAGAATACGGTGATAAATATGTGAGAGAGTCGACGATTATGAATTCTAAATTCTCAAACTACGCGTTCCACTTTTCTTCTTGTTTTTAAAATCACAGAATTTGGTCTAATAATTGCAAAAACTGTCGGAATCTTCATGACCTAATCATGGTGTTCAACAGACGCAATTGCCAAAAGTTAACTCCGTGGATACATCAAAACGCCGTAAATCCACGATTCTGATAGCAGTTATGGGGCGACGGAAGCCAGAACCTCCGCCATCGCCTTGCCGGTCTCCTGCACCATGCTCTTCAGGTAGCCCGTGTCTTTTTGCAGCAGCATGTGAGGATGATCGAATGCGTACGATATATAAAAGTTCGCAGTTTAAGAGATAGTTTATATCGAGACTATTATAAATAAAAGAGAAATGAAGTATTTTCTTAACGTAATTAGTATTATTTATATAGTCAAAGATTTTGTAATTCTGTATCAACTAATAAGTGACTTACTCAACAAAAATTCTAATGAAACAATACAAAAATGATCAAAGGGTAAATTCGCAGAATTTATACAATAAAATATTTATATAATTTATGTTGCTTTAAAAGATTGTAAATAAATTTCATAATCTGGAACGAGAAGTATAAAATATGTCACAAGAATGACCGATAAATTCATAGTTACATTGATTTTCCACAACCACAGAAAGGAAAGATTTTGTGACCTACTTAAATTCATTCAATGGGTCGCTCTAATCATAAAAGACAAAATAAAAGAAAATTGACTCACCACCACGTTACCGGCGTCCATCACCAAGATACGATCGCTGTACATAACGGTGTTGAGTCGATGAGCAATTGTTAGCACTGTACACTTCTCGAATTTTTTCCTGATAGTTGTCTGGATGAGTTCGTCTGTTCGCGGGTCC
>NW_017299826.1:49989-53770 GCF_001594075.2 Trachymyrmex cornetzi | reverse complement strand
CGGAAAGATAACGAAGTTAAGATTCTTAAGTACCGGCGGCTCCAGCGACGCGTAGCGCAAAAATACGTTCTTGAACTCGATCTTGCCTTCCTGCGGCCATTCTGACTTGGGCTTTTTACCAGGAGTACTTTCGAGTGGAGGCTCGCTGTCCACTTTGCTGGAAAAAGATTGAAACAGAAAATATATTAACTGTTATTTTATTGTGTCACATTTTAAGAGAGATTGCTGCACGGACTTTTTCTCAGTCCCCTACGCCACACTATTATTTCATATGTACTACCCTTCATAAAATAAGTTTAATTGATAAATTTAATTGATAAATTTAAATAGATGTATGACCTAGAATTTAATGTTTTTCAAAATATCCGTGTATAGTTCGATCCGGGTGTATAAAAAATGCACGCGGCGTGGAGTAATAAATATCAAAGATATTAAAAAATTAGTTAAGTACTCGTATTCAAGGATGCGCTCCACCGAAGTCATTTGGTTCTCCAATTCTGCGCTCTGACGTATGCCTCACTGGAACATGCCGGTGAGACCGATACTCTGCGTGATCGCCAGGCCTACAAATCCGCCATCCATTGAACCTTGACTGTAGTTGTCTAGCACGAGAAAGCTCAGCATGACCAACGTGATGTACAGTACGCAGAAAACATCCAGCCAAAAACCGAAGGCGCGTGAGGTCGTGATAAAGATATACCATGCGGACGAATGAATATCCTGATAATTATCAAATTCCTTTGTGAGAATCGCTTCCGCCCCAAACGCGCGAATCGTCGATAATCCTTGAAGTGTCGCGCTCAGGTGAGCAAAGACCGGCGAACGTGCTAAGAGAAATTAGAAATTCCATTTAGTTTACCCAAAGAATTACAATTTATCGTAAATTCCATGAGATTAATGATTTGGTTTCTATCTGTGATGGAATTTATTTTAGTCTATCAAATACATTGTGTCGACTAGCAAAAGATGAGTTTACGATACTCACTGATGCCTTCAAGACGCTTGACGCTACGATTGGTGGCCAGATAGAAGATTCTCATGTAATAAAAGACAATACCAATTAGCACCGTGGGTATCAGCAGCCACACGTTCGCGGTGGCTACCACAATGATAATGCCCAGCAGCGCTATACCGATCTGAAGGCAGTCAATAAACGCAGCGGGCAGCATCTCATCCACCGTTCCCATGTCTTTGGAAAAGCGATCGAGTACACGTCCCGAAGTATTAGTGTTAAAAAATCGCATAGTGGCGCGACTGATGCTGCGAAACATGCGATTGTGCAAGCGCATTGAAGCCCTCATGCATGTTCAAAAAAACGTCCATGAACGGATAAGGGTGATGATGATTGTTAACACAATCAGCCCGCTGTAGATATAGATGCACTGCGTGCGGGTGAGAGGACTATTCGGATCTTCTACAACACCGTTGTCCGTTTGGCTCATCTATAAAATTATATAATTAATAATTCCTATATAATCAATATGCAGAAGAATCTGTAGAAACTTTCTTAAAGATTTTGTTTTATTCACGTTCTTAAAAATAAAACTTCTCTCTGTTGAAAATTTCATATTTTAATTTTAAGAAAAAATTCTGCTTTTACTTATGAAAATTAAATTACAAATTTGAACTTTTTCCACGATAATAATAATTGCTCATTCAAATTCTTTATGTATAATATTATAATCAAAACTGGCACAACCTTTAGAAACAATTTTGAGTAAAACTAGAATTTAAAATAATGTATTAACTAAATAATAAATATATTATTTATTGTACACATAGTGATGCACTTACATAGTTTTCCTCTATATTAATCCATTGAGCGAGAAAAAAGTCGCTGCCGCTAGCCGCAAATTGTGCTATTATACAAAGCATAGCCACTATGAATATAATGCACCAATTGCCGCCAGCACGAAAGTAATCCGTGTATACTTTACCGGAAACATTGCCTACCGTTCGTATTTCAGCCACCTGAAATTAACAATTAATATGTTGTGGTAATTTGGCATCAAAATATAAAATTATTCTTTATATTATTCTATACAATATATATATATATATATATATATGTATATATTTTATTCTATAAATTATTCTATGTATATATTTATATCATCATTGTAAAATTATTCCAATAATAAAAAAAATAGCACCCTCATCGTTTCTATACATGCATAATAAAAATCACAAGAAACTCGTTACTTAATTATTAATTTATTAATAGGAATACATTTTTAATATACTAAAATTTAGTTTATAGAAGAGGTAAAATGTGCCTGATGGAAAAATTTCGCTGAAATTATTCCATGTTTTGGAATACTTTTCAACAAAATTTCAGTATTTCAGAAAAATGTCAGTTTCATTTCAGTGATTTTTAGCTGAAAAATCAATTTTTAGCAAAATTTCAGTAAAAATTTCAGAGACATTTCAGCAAAACTTTTAGAGAAATTTCAATTAAATTTCAATGATTTTTCGTACGTTAGCTGAAAAATTCTCTTTCAATGAAATTTCAGCAAATTTTTCGCTAAAATATTCCAAAACGTGGAATAATTTCAGTGAAACTTTTTCTCCAGGGATCTTAACTAATATTTAATGTGTGTGGCTATAATAACTTAATACACTTTCTTATAATTATCCTAAATCCTAGTTAAATAAAATACGTATCAGTAGTATCGTCACAAAATAAATCCGAATTATCTCAAGAGGCTCCTATTTCGACGTATCATTCGTCATGACAGTACTCAGCGATGAGATGCTGGTACGAGAATTACTGCTACTAACGGTGGTCGAGGCAGGTGGAGAGGATGTTTCATTCATTTTCGCTTGATTTTCCAACAACCGACCGAAGTCCACACCCATGCATCCCAGCTCGTCATAAATGCTGATGAACAGAAAATATGAAGCAATAGACGTGACGACGTTCTAAATATTTGCTTAAACTTGCAAATGTTCTAAAATTTTTCAAATATTCTAAAAATTCTGAAACTTGTTTTGTACGACTCGGACATTCGAACATTTCGTCCCAATATTGATATTTAGTTTTTTTCTATAAAAAAAAAGTAATAATTCTGGGTCTGTTAAAAGAACTTAAAATAAAATCATTTTGCAATATTATTGGGTAGATAAGTTAAATAAATATCAATACAATGAAGTAATGGCTTAATTCGAAAAATCAATAAGACATGACAAAAGCATAAAAGTCAACGCTAGTTATTATTGCGATTGTTTTCAACAATTTTTACATCAAAATATATACGTTTCGACCATCATCAGGTCATCTTCAGTAATATTTAAAAAGAAATAAACATTGGTAAGATTTTCTTCCTTAATTTTACTAACATTATCTTAACGCTAACAAATTCTTAACTGTTCGCTGCAAAACTTAAACGGTGAAAACCATGCTTAGAAGCTCCTTAGACGTTCCATGAACTCCATAACACATTCCTGTGTTTCCATTCCTCGACATTTATTCATTATACATATTGATTTCAGTCATCGTCCACTTCTACTGCAAATATTTCCAATAATCTCTATAAGTTCTTTATTTTAAAAAACTAATTCTCTCGTTTAAGTAATAATCGTGGTCAACTATTGTATGGAAGTCACAAATGTGTGAAATAGCATTGCAAGCGTCAATATTGATCGAAGTCATTCACATATATAATTATCACATACATTGCTACACTAATTATCGCATACCTTGCGGAAAGTAGGTCATGATTAAGATTAAACTGTTATAATAGGCAGTTATCACGTACACCTTCTCGGCCGTTATCTTATA
>NW_017299826.1:47889-48419 GCF_001594075.2 Trachymyrmex cornetzi | reverse complement strand
GTATTCTTTCATGAAAATTCGGAACATACAATTATATCATTTATTTAATTATCATAAATATATTCATTTAATTAGATCTTTATTTAGTTAAATCTTTATTCTTAATTCAAAAAATACCGAAATTTCATTAATAAAAACTGCTTAATAAAAGATTTAATGCCACAGGATTAAATTCGTGTAATTTTTTATCATCAAGACATCGCCAGTGCAAGAAATGTAAAATATTAAGACGAACTTTTACCTACAATTGATTGCCTACAGCACCGTTTGCCTACATTTCATTAACATACCGAATTGATTGCCTACATGTATCTATTATTGCCTACTTATCAATTGCCTACAAGCGCTTTTGCGCACAAATTTAAAATTACGCTTAAATTACGTAAGAAAATAATTTGTTTTTAAAGCAGAGAATACTATATGTAGGCAATCAAGCTGTAGGCAAATGTGACTTTGTTCCCGAAATTTTATTTGTGCGCAAAAGTGCATGTAATTAATCAAGCTGTAGGCAATAATACATGTAAGCAATC
>NW_017299826.1:44394-46298 GCF_001594075.2 Trachymyrmex cornetzi | reverse complement strand
AAAAAGATGGGTTTAAATACGCACGATACGCACTTAAGTAAAGGTTAGATGGTCGCGTAGTGTTACAGTGAATTTTATATATAATAATAAAAAAAATTTGTAACGGTATTTGTTGCGGGACGTGACACTAGGCAATTCATTTATAAACAAATCTTCCCCGTAAGTGTAAATTTTTGTTATTATTTACGTTTTTCTGTAATATTCAGGAAGCCTTGGCGTCCTAAATGCTTTCTCTTATAGCCACGCTCATGTTACTTAATTACAACAATTAAAATTTTATTTATACCTTCTATTAATATTGTCGTATACAATTCAGCAAAAATAAGCTGAAGTTATTTATCGTCATTTTGATATTAAAATGACGATAAATAACGGCAGCTTGTTTATTGGGAAAATAATAATATAATAAACAGTAACGATATAATTTTCTTATAAATTACAAATTTATCTTATTCATTGCGTTTGTTTATTAACAGCATCAACTAATTCACACTAAATATTACACACAACATGCACATAGTATTGTGCAGACATTATACATACAATTTAATATTTGAAAGTGTTAAGTGCGCGTTTAAGTGCCGCTTAACTGTAATCTATATTTAGCTAGTTTTAAACCTATCATGCGATGCGGTAGCATTACGACACAAGAACATAAAATGAAACATACAGTAGAAACAAAATGGACTACGTGACTATCATTGTAAACGTCGTACCCCTACCAAGTTTGCAGCACTATCAATAACTTTATCCGGAATTCTTGTTAATAAATTTTGTGGCAACAAATTTTCGATTAAAATTGTTCAAAAATTTAAACTGCAATAAAAAATCTAACTTTCTTAATGTCGCTACACATTTTCGATTGCAATTACTTCGAATAAAATTGGTACTCTCATTAGTGATATCTCTAAATTGAATACATCAGTGTATTACTTTTCAAAATTTTCTGATTCGTCAGTCACACGTATGCTAGCATTTGTCCGTTTTTACTTTTTTGCGATATTTGACATTTTTTTTGGTAAAGAAGATTAAAGATATCTTGACATTTTAATCAGAATTAAATTATAATCATGAATGCAGACGTCCTCTATAAATTATATTTTTTTAAATATTTTAATTATTTCACTTTTCGACTGTGTTATATAAGATTTAAATACAGTTTTTCTAATGTAACAAATTTTTTCCATCTATGACCACGAAATTTTACTTATATAATTTCTAATTTATTATTGATACACAAACACATACCACATAATTTTTGATAGAAAAAAAATTTTTTTGAGTTTATTTTATTAAGTATTCGAGATGGGCCCAAATACTACTTACTTGCATTCTTGACTCACCAAGCTGGGGCCAGTCGTGCTCTGTGAATATTTCGTGTCACTGTATCTACACGTTATATGATCCTGAACAACATTCAACAAGAGGTTTTAGCCGTCGGTCGAACATATTGGGTAATGCTAATGCCAACGGTACCGAAACTTTCAAGCCTTATAACTCGCAAAGTACTTAATGGAAATGAACTTAATTTGTTTAATGTTTTGGAAAACTCTGGAAATAAACTACAAGAATATGTTATAAAAAGGGGAGGTTCCATTAAAAAAATTCATGTTGACCTTGATCTGACCTTGACAACGCCCCATCTTAGGTTAAATAATTACTGTCGTTGAATGCGTTTTTTTAAGCTTTTGTAAGAAACATTTTTTTCTAAAATGCATCGTTTATGAGATATTTGAGTGTATCCAGACTTTTGGCCCACCCTGTATAACTATATATGAAACATTTTTTATCGGGGTATCATGGTGGAAGGATTATCACGGTAATGTACGTAACATTAGCAAAACAGCAAGTCATATGTATATATCATCAAAATAACACTAAAAGGAATCAACTGACTAAAAAAT
>NW_017299826.1:41767-43560 GCF_001594075.2 Trachymyrmex cornetzi | reverse complement strand
AAATTTTAATTTTTATTTGTGATTAAGTAACAGAAAATATATTATATATATTATTGTGTTAAAGAAAGAATGACATGTCTCAAAACTAGTAATCTTTAATAGAGTTTTTAAAATTTTTAATTGAGACGATATTTTAATTACTGTAATGAATATCCAGTGAGTAAGAAACATTTGGAAACATTTCGGCAACATTATAACGTTGTTGCAATGTTACTGAAATGTTCCAAAATGCTTCTTAATATGGATATGCATAATTCATCTTTTTTCATATTTATACTTGGTATGCAATCATATGTCTTTTTCAAAACAACGTCATATGTTTTTAAAATTAAAACACTGTATTTTTAATTTCTGACTTGCTTCACATTTTTATCACCATGGTGATGTAAATATAATATATACAAGAAATTACTTCCTAGAAGTGTTTATACCGTTTATTGTAGTTTGCCGACGATAAAATATACCGATGACTCAATAGTTTCAATTTTATTCTTCCTGATGAAATATTTCGAGCTGATACTAAAATGACATAGTAATACAGTAATTACAAGCCTTATAACTCGCAAAGTACTTAATGAAAATGAACTTAATTATAGTGTTTTGGAAAGCTCTAGAGATAAGCTACAAGAATATCTAAAAAAAGGGTAGGTTCCATTTAAAAAATTCATGTTCGGTTGCAATCTACGATCTTTATTGATTGCTTGCTGCATAAAGCTGCGTACACACCTAGCAAACGAACACCAAACGCGAATATTCAGACATTCGTGTTTGTAAGTAATTTATTCTTTTTCTTGATTCCACCGAATACTAGCATTCGATCAGATTTTTTGTCCGTTGCACATAGCAATTAAACTTATGCAACTTTTATGTAACAAATGACAACACAACTTTTGCATTCGCTGTTCAATCAGTCGTTCGCTAGGTGTATACACGACTTAATTGAAATACATTGGCGATAATCGCGCTTTACGTTGAAGTGACAAAGAATTCGTTTATTACTAAAATAAAAAGTACAGCTAGATAGAACTCGTAGAAAAACGATTAATCTATTCTCGGACTGAATTTCATCTGCATTGCACTTTTCCTCTTATTTTTCAAATTTCAAGAATTTGTCTAAGAACTTCTCGTAAAAAATCGACGGAATGGCCTATCACTGATGTTTGCCACATGCAATTGCGAAAAGTTAATACAGGATGCATCAAAACGCGATTCTCGTAGCAGTTGCGGGCAACGTCGGCCACAGCCTCCGCCATCGCCGTGCTGGTTTCCTGTAACATGCTCTTTAGATAGCTTGTCTCTTTCTGCAGCAGCACGTGGGGATGATCGAATTCCTGCACACGATAAAAGTCCAACTTTGAAGAAGAAGCTCGCAATTTACGATACATTCTCGTGTACAAAAACTACCTACATATATCTTTTATTTGATACGTGCAGCGTATAAACACTTAAATAACATAATAATGAAAATAATCGTTTCTACAGATGGATTACGTCGCAGAACAAAAAAATGGAACTGTCAGCACTTTCATATGAAAAATTATGACCATTATGTAAACATACCATTTTGCAATCTTCCAACAGTTAAATAACACATTCAAACAAATTTATTTCAATAAAACACCATTCTCTAAATTTTTGGAATAAAATCTCACTCCAAAAGAGTTAAAATACTGCCACTATTAAAAAAGAGTAAAAAAATTACCCTATTGAATAAGAGTGGAAGATTTCCACTCTTTTCTTGAAGTGAAATTCACTCCAAGAAAAGAATGAGATTATTTTCCTTTGGAGTGATT
>NW_017299826.1:39560-41209 GCF_001594075.2 Trachymyrmex cornetzi | reverse complement strand
CTAATTTTTTTCTCCTAATTTTCAAGATTATATTATCGCTTTACGTATTATCTTGCAAAATTGATCTGTATCCTTCTTTCCACTTTCAAATCAATAGAAACTGCGTCATTACACTTAAGAATCAAATATGGCACAAAATAATCAGAACAATTTTCTTTTCGTAAAACTTGACATCAATTGTTTATATCTCGATTAATTTTCCAATTAAAAAATCCTTTGGCATAAAATTCTATCTTCCAGAGCACTATCGATGTATAAAATTTAAAAAATTTCTGAAAGTTGACTAATTCGTTTCACGCAGCATAACTTGTTATCGAATCGAAAAATGCGATAGTTTGTAAATGTGTAACATCAAATGTATTAAAAATGAATAAGGAATGATTATACTAAAAAATAAAAATGGTAGGGTAATTATGTAATATAGGGGAGCCACCCTCTGATGATCTTGACTTTGACATATATTGTCAAGGTCATATAACATGAGAAAGTCATGAGCTCCCAGGCAGGGGAGAGAAAGTGAGATGTTTTTGATATTATTTGTCGAAAAGTAAGACGTTATTTCGTAAAATTTTTTGTTAATAACTTTTTAACGACTAACGAGCGACTGCTAAAATCTGTAGAGGTTATTCAGGTTTATGACCTTGACAATATATGTCAAGGTCAAGATCATCAGAGGGTGACTTCCCTGTACTACATAATTATCAATGGTAGTTCCATTTTATACTTTTCATATTCCTGGAAACTTTTAAATCTTATATATCAAGTTATTACATTCTGTAAACTTTTCTCTGGATCGCATTACCTTCACTCTCAGTTTTATTATTTATCTTAATCGGCTATATCACGAATGGTATTTGTAGTTTACTATTTATACTTACGAAAACGTCAAGATGCTGAAAATGTTGGCATCTGCTCTGGGATTATTCTTCACTTTCTCGGTATACGCTTTCCTATGCATGATGAGTGTCTCATGTGAGTCTTATAAATGTATAACGGATCTTCAATACACACATATACTTCACATACATGCAGGTAACCAAGCGTGATATAACATATACAAACTAATGCATTGTGTTGTACCCATGGTATGTGCACAGAGGCAACAATTGATCAAACAATTTCTTCAATATCATTAAACTCGCGTATTAATCTGAACATTTTACAATGTATACTTCAGTTAAGACTTGAGACCTTTAAGGACAGGTTATCCAATTGACAATGCACAGAGAAAAATGTTCGAATTTTGTATATTATCTGTATATATTATACTGTCATGGATATTATATTGATCTTTTACTGACTTTGACAAGAACTTTAATTAATCAATCAGTCTACATCGAGTACTATACAAAAATGCAGTTGGTGCTGACCGAGCGTATTTTACAAATTTCTTGATTCCGGCGTAGCCTTTGCAATCCATTCGCGTTTTCGCAACTATAGCGAAAGACTTTCAGCGTTTTACTTTTATTTGACTTCTGCAAGGTTCTATTTTCGCAATCTCCCGGAAGAATAACTACGAAATATTTTCAGGCTATGATATTCCAGGCCTGATGTTATCAGGTTATTAATCACGCTAAGTTAAATCCCACTTCTTTATACCATACCAAATTAAATAAATAATAAATATTAATCTAATGGTATGTATTATT
>NW_017299826.1:36953-37291 GCF_001594075.2 Trachymyrmex cornetzi | reverse complement strand
ATAAGTATCTCTTTTATCGAAACTAATTCACTTTTAAATAATATATCATTTCTTCCACAATGTTCACATAATTTATCAAACGACTGACACCATTATGATGAAAATGTAGTTTTTAATAAATCATCTAAATTATAACTTTTTTTCTTCAAATTGCTAATAGAAATTGAAAGTAAAATGTTAGTATTAGTAATAACTTTCATATCACCACACAAATTGCATCGAAAAGTATAAATAACTTGATGTTCTACCATATTTTTTATATAATCGTATTTTGTACAAAGAGCTGTAAGAAATTCTAATGCATCTCGTTTAATAGCAACCGAAAAATATTCCTCTAA
>NW_017299826.1:35959-36556 GCF_001594075.2 Trachymyrmex cornetzi | reverse complement strand
GACGACGATCACCTAGACACTCATTTCCTCGATGGCGAACACCTAGACACCAACTTCCTCGACGGCGAACATGTAGACAACATCTAGACGCCCACTTCTTCGACGGCGAATATCTAGACACCCATTTCCCCAATAGCGAACACCTAGACACCCACTTCCTCGACGGCGAACACCTAGACATCCATTTTCTCGACGGCGAACATCTAAACACCCACTTCCTCGACGACGATCACCTAGACACTCATTTCCTCGATGGCAAATACCTAGACACCCACTTCCTCGACGGCGAACACCTAGACATCCATTTTCTCGACGGCGAACATCTAAACACCCACTTCCTCGACGACGATCACCTAGACACTCATTTCCTCGATGGCAAATACCTAGACACCCACTTCCTCGACGGCGAACACCTAGACGCTTAATTCCTGAATATCTATACACCCTCTTCCTGGACGCGGTAAATACCTAGATAGATCTTCAACGACAATCTCGATATATATTTCTCATTTTAATTATAATTAATATTTTATTTTAATTCATTTTATTAATTATATTTCATTTTAATTTCAATTAATTATAATAATAATGCGCCGC
>NW_017299826.1:33715-34790 GCF_001594075.2 Trachymyrmex cornetzi | reverse complement strand
AAACGCTTTTTTCTCGAAATGTTTTTTAGGCGATTGACACGATTTCGGAAAAACTAACCGACCGATTTTCGAAATTCTTGCAGCTTTGTGTTCGTAGATTGACTATCTGTCGAATAAGCTATAGAATAAACCGGTTTAATTAAAAAATAAATTTTTATCCAACTTTTTTGTGAGGAAAAAAAGCATTTTTTCGTATCACTTTCTAAAAACACGTGTCAACTCGTGAATTTTAAATATTATTCAATAATTTCAATTTACGCGATAGCCACGCAAATAAACTTTAAGAAAATATTTTGTTCTTTGATTTCTCGTTTTTGGTTCTCGAGATATCGTGTCACCCGTTAGGTCATCTCATTTTCTCAACTCTGCGCCTCACAACTAATTTCTTGGAATTTTAGAATAAAAATATTGCTGTAAAAATTTTTTTCATATATTGACACATGTATTAATAAGTATGTGCAAAATTATAATTGTACGCCTTGTAGTTTTCGTTAAGAAAAATTCCAAAAAAGGTCTTATTTTTATTGCGGATGCTAGAATGTACCCTTAACCAGCGCACCACAAAGGGAAGGTAATTAAATTTCATTAGCTGAATTTTAATAAATTTTATAATCGCAAGTTAACGATTAAAAGTAAATAAAATTTATTTATTGTTAATATTTTATTCCGTTTACAAATATTAAAGTAACAATTGGTTCAATAAAATTTGTGTTATCATACGCATATTTTCAACGCTACCGTATATTTAATCGCGCATTATTAATTTTTTAATTATGCTACTATATGTAATAATTTTTTTTTTATTGTATTTTGAACTGCATTGATAATTGTACCTTGTTAATATACCAAAACTACTCGTTAATTAAATAAATTTTTCGTTAACTATGCTCGCAGATTACCTCGTTGATCGAACATGTCTCTCTGAAAATTATTGGGGCATTTCGTTTTATGAATAATGTTCCTTGTTTCATCGAATGTAAACAAGGATAAATATGCGCATTATGCACTCATAATCTATAAACTTACACACTTAAAAAGCAGTATGTAACATAGAGAAATTCAAATTAATCTTATT
>NW_017299826.1:32370-33657 GCF_001594075.2 Trachymyrmex cornetzi | reverse complement strand
GGAAAGAGAAGAGGTTTTCTCATCAACAATGGAACATATCATTTTGTTCCAATTTACTACAGGAAACAACACGACGACATAAAACAATACAGCATATTCACCCGATTTGTGTCAACTGACACAATAATTGGTCTGCTATATGGCGCTGAGATTAAAATTAATCATGATTCTGATGATGCAAATTGAAAAGTATTATATTCCCGACCAAACTGAAAAATATTAAATAAATCCTCTTGTAATGTAATAAATAATATAATACTTATAAAATAATTATAACTTTAGATGTAAAATCTTGATTTTTGTCATAACAACCAGAAATTCTTTCTAATTGTTATGACAAAATCCGAGATTTTGATTTAAGTAAAATGCTTTTAATTGTATACGCGCGCGTGAATCTTATTCATATCAAACCATAATCAAACAAAATTTCTCATGCATTACTGCGAGAATGGAAGGTCTGTTATATACCTGCGAAAGAGTTATCCTAATGGACAAAACTGTGGCATACATCTGAAAGAAAATATGCTATCATTACACTTGATGCAAATAGTTTTGTTAACCCTTTCGCTCAGAAAGCGAGTGGTCCATCGGAATACCGCCATTGATCCCGCACCAAAAGTGTACACATTATATGTGGACAGTTTTTGGCGTTTAAATTATTATTTTATGCCCGAATAGCATGTACAACGCCACCTTGACATGTTTTTGAAAAAAAGGAATTATCACTTAAAATAAAGTAATTATAATTCCTTTGTAAACCGTTTTTTAATTATCTCTTTCATGCTAGTGGCATTATATGTATCAATTTACTACCACTACAAATTATGTTTAAATATTCATTATTCGATTTGTATCAATATACTACCACTACAAATTGTGTTTAAATATTCATTATTTGACAAAATCAGTCTTAACAACGCTTCCTATATGGTTGTACAGGATAGTTTGGCGTAACTCTTACAGCCAGCATTCGCCAAGTAATTTACTTGGCGAATGCTGGCTGTAGACAGTGTTCGTCTATACGGATCGCTTTGCCTAATAAGAGATCTTGAATACGTTCTATTTTATATATAGAAAAAAGCCCCCTATTATAAGGTAGGCGCCTAATATGAGATAGCGGCGTTTCTGCTAAATTAATAAACGCAATCTATTGGTCCCACCATAAGTTTATTGCTCTTGGATTGAAAACTATTTAGTAGAAAATTCATTATTAGATTATGCCTATAGTTATTGTAAAATAAGATTTTAGAATTTAAATGTTTTCAGGTTACATTGAGATGAGCATTT
>NW_017299826.1:30854-31703 GCF_001594075.2 Trachymyrmex cornetzi | reverse complement strand
TTTTTTTTACATAATATATATGATTCCTTTAATTATACTGCATATAAAAGTATTAAAGTAGTGATATCAAAAAGTCAATAGTTTACGAGATATTTTGTACTTTGTTTTGGCATATATTGACATAAATTATAAAATATTAAATACTCGTAAATTATTAATTTTTTTTGTAATTTTTAATACTTTTATGAACAGAATAATGAGATGAATGAATTGATGGAAAGAACTCAGTAAGAAATAACAATGAAATCGATGTCGAATTGACGTCAATTTGATGATTTCGATGTCGAATCAACATCCATTCGATATCGATTCTATTGTCGTTTCTCACTGGGAAATCACATAGCTGCTTATTTAAAAAAATATCCTTTATATATACACATTTATTTTAAAGCAACTATGTGTTTTTCATCCACCAATTGATTCATCTCATTATTATGTTTATAAAAGTATTAAGGTTATAAAAGAATTAATAGTTTATAAATAATTACAAATTTTATGTTAATATATGCCAGAATAAAGTTAAAATATCTAGTAAACTGTTGATTTTTGGATACACTACTTTAATACTTTTATATGTAAAATGATTAGAGGAATCATATTTTGTAAAACAATCATTCAATTTCATTTAAAAAAGTGAAAGTGACCTTGAAATCTCCGAAGCGCCTCCATCCATAAAAAAACTATTAATAGTACATTATATCCCCTTGATATTGTACAACTTCAATAAATATAATATTACATATCTCTAAACATAGGGGAAATATTCAAAGTGAACAGAGTTATTGTTCCATCATGTATATATTGTATGTATATATATGTATATACGTTTATTATATACTTTTATACTTT
>NW_017299826.1:30234-30504 GCF_001594075.2 Trachymyrmex cornetzi | reverse complement strand
TTAGTTTCAAAGTAAAGCGTTCACATTAATGTATGAACATAGTAAATAATAAATTAAATTTGAGTCCAATTTAATATATTATCCAGAGTTAAGTTATGTAACTACAATGCTTTTTTAACGACATACCCGGTAAAAAATTTTTTATTAATGAATATGTATAAATATGTATAAACATACACACATCATCGTGCATAAATATCCATATAAACGTGTATAATTATATATGAAATATGTCCATACATGTTCATACATCCTTCTTTCTTTTGTAAA
>NW_017299826.1:29473-30152 GCF_001594075.2 Trachymyrmex cornetzi | reverse complement strand
GTTTGTTTAAAAAAAATCAAGTTTGAAGAAATGTTAAAAAAAATTACTTACGTATAATCATATATAAAATTATGCATAATTGTGTATAAGCAATTTTTTAAATATTTTTCCAAATTTGTTTTTTTTTTTTTTAAATAAACGATACGAAAATTATCCCTTTAATTATTTTTTACGTTTTTACTTAACTATTATTATTTCTATTACACTAAAATGTAATTTTACAAAAGAAAGAAAAATGTATGGACATGTATGGACACACACACACACACACACACACACACACACACACACATTTCATATATAATTATACATGTATATGAATATTTATTCGTGCTTATGTATATGTTTACATATTAATAAATACTCATGCATGAAAAATATTTTACCGGGTATTGTGTAGAAGCAAGGTCGACATATAGAAATGGTTAAAAAATAAATAACTAAAAATTAATATAATAAAACACTATGAATTTATTAATTTGACATATTATATTCTTTTACATGTATTTTTAGGATATTTGTACATATCAACACCAACTACAAAACCCATATAAATTATTTTCAATTCTATATGCCAAAATGTATCGAGCTTGTTTTTCAGAATATTTATAATGTGATAGTAGGATACAGATCGTACGATAGTAGAATATTGACAGTACGATACACTATGATAGTAGAA
>NW_017299826.1:27477-28678 GCF_001594075.2 Trachymyrmex cornetzi | reverse complement strand
CCCCCCTCCCTTCCTGCTTTAGGGGCGTGCGACTCTTACCTCCAACTCTCACTTCCCTTCACCCTGCAAAAAGAAGCGCTTGACTTTCACCTTCGACTCTTAACCGCCATCCCTCCTGCAAAAGGGCGCACGACTCACACCTTCGACTTTCACCTCCCTCCGCTCCTGCAAAGAGTTGCTGGACTTCCATAATTGTCTGTTTGACAACATATGTCAAAGTTGCCGTCGACGGCACGGCGCAGCGTCCCTTACAGTGCACGACTATCAAACATATTTTAAAGTAGGGAATTTTTGTGTTATAGTTGAATTTTCTTTATTAATAACTTTTTAACGAAGATCGACCGCCACCTAAAACCTGTCGGAGGTTACTCAGGGCCATGATGACAACATATGTCAAAGTCAAGGTCATCGACGTAGTGTCCGTTAATGTATATAATTACCAAAGTTAGTAGTAAAACTGAAAACTTTGCATTCAATGAATTAGATTTCAAATAAAACTTTGACATGTGTAATTTCATTGTTACTTGTGCTTATTATTCTAGATATAAATAGTTATTAATGCTTTTGTTCTGTTATAATATATACCTTATTATAAACAGTTTGACATATGTAATGTAATGTGAAAAATAAAATAGTTATTAAAACGAATTCAAAATAGCTATTTAAATGGACGAAGGCATAAATAAATTTCCACATATTTAAATGCAGACCTCCAAGCAAATAATACATTGATAGATAGAAACTTAAAGCTTCGTTAAAGTACCATACCATCTGTATTAACATTTGTACTTTGAATACTTTGTTTAGTTTGCGTGATATAAGGCATAGTTGTAGATGGACGTGCCTGTAAATAAATTGTAATTGTTATAATTATTCAAACCAAGAGACATACACGTGTTACGTCCAACGGACACACGCAGCCTTTTTTTCTCTTTCTCACTTTACGGAGACCTGGAGTTATCAACGCGTAAGACAGTTAAAAAGTAATAAAAACCTTTCTCACGAAAAATTAAAAGCAAAGACTTCAGTATCTCCTCATCAACGTCACATAAAATAAAGTTAAAATCGGTAAACGCAGGGAGCTAATATAAAACGCAGGGAGCTAATATAAAAGTGACACGCGACGTCCAGGGGAGGTATTTGACGGGCCCGTGCCGACAGTCCACGTGCGCTCGTCTTAATCGATGCTCGTTCATTTCCC
>NW_017299826.1:26355-26723 GCF_001594075.2 Trachymyrmex cornetzi | reverse complement strand
CGCTCCTGTCGACCAGTCGGACGTGTCCGCCTGCTGATACTATCATCGTCCAAAGAAAATCAGGCCAAACCCTCTCAGACCCACTCACCAAAACTCCCTTTTCTTTTTATTCTCTCGCTATCCTCTCCGTAAATTCTCCCTTCTGTCACACTACATCAATCACACACTCACACGCATCATTCAATTACAAAATAGATAACCAACTATGTAATGTAACTTTAATTTTAAATATATAATGTAAATTAAAACTCTGACAATATATTTCCGAACATCTCCTCTTTATATTCATAACGACAAGACCACGATTGCACTTACTCTTATCCTCGGCTATTTGGATTCATTTCCAAAGCCGAAAATAAGGGCATCGA
>NW_017299826.1:24175-26227 GCF_001594075.2 Trachymyrmex cornetzi | reverse complement strand
CCGGCTCTCCTAGAGCCTAAGGACGAAGTGAAGTGCCTCCCGTTGAGTCGGTCCTTCCCCTAGCTTCCTTGCGGTCCGAAGCTTGGACCCGACGATACGGCGATTCAGTTCGTGTTACGTTCCCTCCCACAGATTCCATGCGTGCAGAGCCTTGGACGTAACACAGAAGAAATACTAAGGAACTTATATTTTTAACGTAGAATTCAATATAAATTATATGTTTTATTACTTGCGGTACACAACGTGTAATTATTTCACCTTAAGGTTGTCAAATATCTCCCTTCCGCTTTTTTTGTCTTTTGAATTTCGCGGCTATGTACAAAGCGCTACAGAGGTCGTATCTGGCAATACTATACACCATTTCAAAGGTCTTGACATAACCTACAAAACGACGCTATGCATGATTAGTTTGGATATTGCGTTCAACAGTTATAGACGTGTAAACATGGAGTTCACTAACGCCGAAATTCGCGCTATTTTAAAGTTTTCCTTCGTTAAAGGCAAATCCGCTAGAGAAACGTTCCGTGAGATTAATGGTGTTTTGGGGAATGGTACTCTATCACTTCGAACCGCGGAGGAATGGTTTCGACGATTCAGAGCCGGTGAAAACGAAACCATGGATAAGCCAGCCGGCGGAAGACCTGTGACGACGAATACCGATGAAATCATAGAAAACATCGAGTTAGACCGGCATGTGGCATCTCGTGACATCGCCCGGGAGATGGGAGTTAGTCACCAAACCATTTTAAACCATCTGCAGAAGGCTGGATACAAAAAAAAGCTTGATGTTTGGGTGCCGCATGATTTGACGCAAAAAAACCTTCTGGACCGAATCAACGCCTGCGATATGCTGCTGAAACGCAACGAACTCGACCCATTTTTGAAGCGGATGGTGACTGGCGACGAAAAATGGATCACATACGACAATATCAAGCGAAAACGGTCGTGGTCGAAGGCCGGTGAATCGTCCCAAACAGTGGCCAAGCCGGGATTGACGGCCAGGAAGGTTTTGCTGTGTGTTTGGTGGGATTGGAAGGGTATAATCCACTATGAGCTGCTCCCATATGGCCAGACGCTTAATTCTACCATCTACTGCGAACAACTGGACCGCTTGAAGCAGGCGATCGACCAGAAGCGTCCAGAATTGGCCAACAGGAGGGGTGTAGTGTTCCACCAGGACAACGCCAGACCACACACTTCGTTGATGACTCGTCAGAAGCTACGGGAGCTCGGATGGGAGGTTTTATCGCATCCACCATATAGCCCGGATATAGCGCCAAGTGATTACCACCTGTTCTTGTCCATGGCGAACGCCCTTGGTGGTGTAAAGTTGAACTCAATACAGGATTGTGAAAAGTGGCTGTCCGAGTTCTTCGCAAGTAAGGAGGGGGGCTTCTACGAGGGGGGTATTATGAAGTTGCCGTCTAGATGGAAACAGATTATCGAACAAAACGGCGCATATTTGAACTAAATCCGATCACTGTAACACTTTTTATAAAGCATTGAATAAAGAGCAAAAAAGCGGAAGGGAGATATTTGACAACCTTATATTTCGTTACATTGTTTTTTTTTAGGAGGAGAAGCATCTAAAAGATGTTACTGTACAATTTAAGGATGTATTAGACCTGCAAAGAAAATTAAATTTGGAAACATGTTTCATATTTCCATTTCAAATAAAATATATATATACATCTGAAAGTTATGTGAATAAAATTTTTTTTGTTTAATAACATATTCATGTAGATTATTTATTTTAATGGTTATTATTATTAGTTTAAAAATTAAAATTTTTTTAATCTCTCTCTCTTAAAAAAGTTTACATTTCTCTTGTATAAGTACTTTAAATATTCACATAAAATAAAAATGCGATTTTTTATTGAGATTCACTGATTATTGTTACAAAGATGTAGAACAAATAAATATTTTGTTTATTTAATGGACGGCTAGTTCATGCATCGTAATGTAACTCAACATAAATAATCCAGAATACATAATGCACTTTTAATAAGAAATTGAGATTTTTATCATTCATTCCATATATTGCATTTTCAT
>NW_017299826.1:20527-22538 GCF_001594075.2 Trachymyrmex cornetzi | reverse complement strand
TTTCGAAGGGAAGATGAATGAATACCTTAATCAAAGTAATTTTCTCCATTTTCTACTTTATTACTAATTAATAATACTTTATTAATAATACTTTGATTAAGGTATTTCCCTTCGAAACAAATCAATTTAGGAGACGAAAAACGGCAGGAATTAAGATCAACACCTAATATTTACTTTTTGTGTTTCAATAAAATATTTAATACATATACGAGGAGCAGAATTTTAAAATGTATTTTACACAAAATTTATAATTTTTAGATAACGAAAAGGAACCCACCTGAACACTACACTGTTAAGTATTATAGGGTCAAATTAACGCAACGTGAATCGCCACTGCTCCTACTCGATAACATCGTTATTTTTTACTAAAACGATGGTTATATTTGACACTATACAGTATCAATTTAACATTATATAATGTCAAATTTAATTATCATTTTAGTAAAAAATAACGATATATTTAGTAGGAGCAGCGGTGACTCACAATGAGTTAATTTGATCCTATAAAATTTAACAATGTACGCGCCTTACAGGAAATAACAATTTGTCGATCAGTAAGCTGAGAAATGTTAAACGAAATTGCTAAACAACTGTTAAAAACATTAAACGATGCATTTTAAGGAGGTTTTTACGTTTTAGAGGTAAAAAACATTGATTCTTTTCTGTTTTTTTTAAAACTTAGTCTTAAGGATACCCCATAAAAACGTATTATGGAAGAAACGAAAATTGTCCAAAATATACGAGATAAAATGACGGAGTGTTTGGGGCCGCTTGATCGATTCAAATAGCGCGCATCAGTCAATTGCTATAACCGGCGCTCGCCATTGCTTTTATTCAATCATTCGAAACCATTCTAGAACGGTTCTATCCAACAGAGCAAAGTTTCGATCTTTTCTGAGAGTCACTGTCGCTCCTAACGGAAAACGGAGCAGTGCTTGTGTTAAAATGTTTCAGAAATTCATTCGCGTTTTTCTTTACCATGTATCGAATATAGTGATCACGATTCCAAAAAAACTATTAATCCGATTGACTTTTACTTTTACGGTTATACTCAGAGAACATGTCATTATTGCCTAAATTAGAATTAATAGTCTATGTTAATTTTTTCTATTTTTTTGATTGTCAAATAAAAAGAAAAAAAATGAAAAAAATCGAATTATTTTTTAAACTGCGGAGACGTAGCGTCAATTCAATCGTATTATAACTACCTGTCGACATGCGGCGCAGCTCTCTCTTACAACCAGAGTTGGAAGTTACTTTTACTGTTAGTTTTGTAATTACTTTTTTATGACGATTTTACTGTTACTTTTTATGTTACAATTTTACCGTTAGTTTTGCCGTTACTTTTTTATGACGACATATGTCAAGATCAAGTTCATTGCAGATGAAATTCTGACCATATATTTATTCGATTACATTACTCAACATTACTACTTTCACAGCGTTTTTTTAAAGATGTTCATCTCTTACGAATATTTAATAATAAAAAGTAATGATTAATTATTTATTTTAAATATCTGTTGTTTAGTATATTTTTAATACTCAAGGTATTGTATATACATGTTTTGTACAGACAATACAAACAACATACATATGTTGTCAAGGTCATGGTCATAACTTCCATTCTTTATATGTCACCAAAAGATCTTTGTGTGTTTCACACTGTAAAGATTTTTACGCACAATGTCGATAAAAATAGCTTACAAAGTAAATGTATACACATATATAATACTAACCCAAGTATAGCTGCAGAGATTAGAGCACTTAAGGCAATAACATTCGACGAAAAATTCATCAGAAGCAAATTATACATTATAGTAACAAAGAAGATGAAATCTATGTCATTATTTAAATGAAAGGAAATAGTTAAACTATAATAGGTTGATTGATAAAAAACGTATACAATCCATCCGATTATTATTCTAATTATCCAATTACGTAGCCTTTTGTATTCCTTTGGCGTTCCGAGAACTTCCAACGTGTGGTCTACTATAGCAAGTTCACGTAAACA
>NW_017299826.1:19407-20067 GCF_001594075.2 Trachymyrmex cornetzi | reverse complement strand
CGATGAAACGCGAGGCAACAGATCGAAAGCAGGACAAAGAGGGAGATGTTTTTATTAATACAGTAAGAGAATTACAATGTTTGACTGAGGTAGAAGAAAGCAGCACAGAACTTAGTGGAACGATGAATGGAAAGGATAAGTAACTTTGATACCTGGTTACGAGGGGTTAAAAATGAAATGAAGCTCAGAGTTCAATCGAAAGAGGCATCGCAGATATAAGGGAGCATTGGAGCAAAGGAGAGGAAAAACTAGGCAGCATAAGTGGAGAATAAAATGTTGCCACATTCTAAGCCAGTCGGATCTGTGGTAATACGGAGATATATGGTCGTATTTACTGACGCAATAAGAGAAGCTGAGGTAAGAAATTTGGATAGGCTGTACACGATCTAGGAGTCGTTGATTAAGAGCCGGAACGTAGACATCGGCCTAATCAAATAGCGAAATTACACTTAAATGAGAAGTGAGGAGTTTCTGAGAACAGTAAAGGATGTGGCGAAGGGAATAAAGAAGATGTAGACGGGCGTATGCAGCTCGTCACGCTTGACGGCCACGTGTGACGAATATGAAAATTTAACTTGGATACCAAGAATCTCAATAGAGGTGGAGCGTGGAATTGAAACGGAATAAAGAAAAATATGGAAGGATTGATTACGAGATAAT
>NW_017299826.1:18818-19217 GCF_001594075.2 Trachymyrmex cornetzi | reverse complement strand
GGCTCACGTTTTGAGCCAGCCTCAGCAATAACAATTACCGCTAATCGCACTAAATGTCGAACTCTGTATTGCAAAATCGCAGTTCTCTTCAATTATGCAGTTGCAGTAGTGGAAATGCGATGAAAAACCACCATCCTCAACAGAGTCTGATGGTGTGACAACCTGTTGCAAAGCTGAGTGGAGCAAATAGTAGATCTCAAGATATTATTTGTATCAAGATTTTTTGAACAGATGAAAATTAATTTTATGTTATTTATAAATGATGGCAAAACTCACCCAACCTCCAACAACGATCGTACGTAGATCCAAACATCGTCAATTAAACAAATTTATGATTGACGATTGTCAAAGTTAGATTAAAAATAATTTAAGAACCAAAAAAGACAGTCATGTTTGTTA
>NW_017299826.1:16163-18410 GCF_001594075.2 Trachymyrmex cornetzi | reverse complement strand
AATCAAAGATGTCGCCACTATTATCGAAATTGGAATTAAAAAAGTCTGTACTATCGACCTTGATTGAGTTGGGTAATCGGTTTAGCATCCCCTTAAAACAAAAAGTGAAGTGTAGTGAGAACAGGAGCGTGTCGGTCAGTTATAAAATTACACATATTATGGCTGCGTTCCGTTTCACGCATGATGTGCATAATGCATCATTTATCATTGTTTAACATTCGGTGAATAACAAGGTTAAATAATGCAACATGCGCATTATGCGTGAAACGGAACGCAGCCTTATAACTTGAAGAGAGTTTCTATTTAACCATGATTTAATGCCTCAGTGTCAATTTGAATGTTGAAACCATTTTATTAACGATTTATGAAGAGCATCTTCGACATTATTCGTTTATTATAATTTCTCTAAATATCCAGAATTCTGACATTATCCCAGTAGAAGTCATGATTGTAACTCACCCTATGCTCTGTGATAACTGAACGAGTAGATGTAACTCTACGTGTATGGTTATGGTTTCCTGCTAATCTCGCGTTTTTAGTTTTTTTCCCGTTTGGTCTACATAGGAAGCATCGCAATCGGCATTCGATCTTGTAAACCACATTCCTTTTGGAAAACTTTGGTAAAGGATCTTTGTGTACTCTTATAAATTTGTTAAGCTTTTTGATGCTATAATGAGTAACCACCTTATAAGACAGACCATTAATAAATTTGCAGAACTTATTTATTAGATATTCTATTGATGAAAGGAATTGTGAACCTTCTGATTTGTTATTTTTTAACTTTGTTAGTAGAAGTCTTATAATTACAATTGAATTTTTTATTAATTTTTATGCCCTATCAACATATCCCATCATATACAAGTTAGATCAGATTTCTTCTTGGGCAGATTTTTGAATCATTGATTTCACAATACGATTTCACAAAGAGGGGCATCATCGAAAGAGTTTTTACTTTTCACATTCAGAATTTTACAAAAGAAATTAAAATTTTTTTATTATAAGTGTATTAGAAAATGACTATCCGCTGAAATTTATTTTTGAAATACTGTCAGATAGGATAAAATATTAATTGAAAAATCCAATTGTAATTATAAGATTTCTACTAACAAGATTAAAAAAGAACAAATCAGATGATTTACAATTCCTTCCATCAATGGAATATCTAATAAGTTCTGCAAATTTATTAATGAGCTGTATTATAGGGTTGCTCATTATAGTATCAATAAACTTAACAAATTTATTACAATATACAAAGATCCTTTGCAAAGATTTTCCAAAAGGAATGTGATTTACGAGATCGAATGCGGTCGCGATTGCGATTCCCATGTAGGCAAAACGGGAAGAAAATTAAAAACGAGATTAGCAGAACACCACAACCATAAACGTAGATTTACATCCACTCGTTCAGTTATCACACAGCATAGAGTGTATTGCAATTATGATTTCGACTAGGCTAATGTGAGAATTCTGGATACTGAGAGAAATTGTAATAAACGAACAATGTCGGAGATACTCTACATAAATCGTCAATCAAATGGTCTCATCATTCAAACTGACACTGAGGCATTAAATTATGGTTACATAGAAATACTCAACAAGTTATAATATGTTTATTTTTATAATTGACCGACAGGCTTCTGTTATGACGACACATCTCTTTTTGTTTTAACGGTTACTATATGACCAACATCGGAACAAATATGACAGTCTTTTTTGGATCTTAAATTATTTTTAATCGAACATTGATAATCGTAAATCTTAAATTTGTTTAATGGATTGACGATGTTTGGATTCGCGTGCGATCATGTTGGAGGTGGGTTAAGTTTTTGCCGTTATTTATAAATAACATAAAATTAATCTCTATCTGTTCAAAAAATCTTGATACAAATAATAGCTTGAGATCAATCATCTGCTCCACTCAGCTTTGCAATTGGTTGTCACAACACCAGACTCTGCTGAGGATGGTGGTTTCGCACCGCATTTCCACTACTGCAACTGTATAATTGGAGGGAACTACGATTTTATGATATACAAGTCGACATAGTATTTAGCGCGATTAGCGGTAATTATTACTGAGGCTGGGTCAAAACTTAAGCCAAAACGTACAAATTTAATTTATTATTCACAATTAATTTTTGCGCAAGATAGCACCCAGCGCAGTCTCCTACCACCCAATTAAATTTCGCTGTTATATTTTATTGTATTAATTAAAGAAGTCTATAATTTTGTATGTTTCACTACTTGAAT
>NW_017299826.1:14445-15975 GCF_001594075.2 Trachymyrmex cornetzi | reverse complement strand
GTATTCCAGACAGAAGGATTATATATGAGGACTTGCTGCGTGCCATTTGTAAGGAACGAGCAGTTTAGCGAGAGGGCCGAATAAGACAGACTGCATAGCTTGAGTTTGACTGAAATTAGGTCATGGTTGAAGGTATCGAAAGTCTTTTATAAATATTTTTCATAAAGTTGCCTATAATTGTGAATTTAAGACGTCTTTTTAATGCTCTCATTTAAAAATACTATTAAACAAATGATAAGTAATATAAAAAGATCAAGTATTAGTATATAGTGGCCGGAAGTATATTTTAATTTTTTACCTTAAAACGACAGATACTAATGAGAATTAATGTAGTGGTCGTGAACGGTAAGATATTATCGATGTATAATGTTTTATTTTCCTGGATATTCTCAATGGACATTGGATAGTAAATGAAGAATATAAGAAGGCTCCATTTTGACAAAGCATACGTGCAAGAAATATATGTCAGAAGTTGTCCAGAAGGATATTCGAATATGCCCAAATTGCAGAACCCGCCGATGGTCATTAATGGTGCCAGCGCTCTTTCTAGTGTCTCTGCCATATCTTCCGAGTGGTCGGCTAATACTTTAACTGAATTAGTTCTTGCTGCTCGAGACACAAATACGTTTTAATATTTTTTATAAGGTTTTCAGAAATAGTTTTCGCAGTTTCTCTAAGAACGTTTCTCTGAGAACTACACTGTAAGATGTGGCGTGCGTGTGCCGGTCGGGCATATGTTAAATGCCGTTCAACCAACAAGTATTGAATAACGGAATAGACACACAGATAATCTAGATTAGATTGTGTTTCTTTTCACGGAATTTTTATTTATAGATATGTATATTAAGGCCACTATTTATGGATTACCCTTGAAAAAAAAATTCATATTTTTATCTAAAACGATATCAAACATTTAATGAAATATTTAATAGTTATGATCGATCATAAAGATTACATGATGGATGATTTCATTTCAAATCGATATCGTTTTATATGTTTTAACTGTAATTAATTGAAGTAATGACAATTATCCAACATTTAACCCCATGTACTATTTGCGGATCAGTTCCAAATGCTTTATCCTTTTTGGATTTAGTTTCAATTGAACATGATATTGATTTTTTTCATGAAATCTAATGCTATTTACTACTTCCTGTAAAAGCCATGAGATAATTCTGATGATATTATTACTTTGAATGAATTTTTATAGGTATATATCCTAATTTATGCCTCATGTTTTATTATTTAACGACGTTAATAAAATGTATGCAGCGTTATTGATAATAAATAAAAAACAGTTGACACTTGAAAATGATAAAATATATGCTAAAAAATCTTGTGATATGCGTTATTTCATAGAAAATACTATAGTTATTTAAATATACGCTATAATTATTTGAATATATAACGTTGTATAATTATTTGAATATACAACGTATGTATATGCCCTTCAACCAGCAAGTATTGAACGACAGAATGAGCACACAGATAATCTAGATTAGATTCCATTTCTTTTTGCGGAATATTTAT
>NW_017299826.1:12573-14304 GCF_001594075.2 Trachymyrmex cornetzi | reverse complement strand
GTTGAAGCTGATAACTTTAATAAAATATTTTATATATTGAAGTTATACGCACAATCCGGGAAAAAATATATCTTATATAATTATATATAGGTTGAAAATATAAAAAATGTAAATTGACATATATTACATACAACTATATGTACATAAGACAAGAATTTTGTAAATTCCATTTATTTCCAGAAACTTTTTGCGATTTCTTTCTAAAAAAATATTATAGGATTGATTAAATGAATTATAAGTATACATTTTGAATAACTTTAATTTATTTAAGGATAATCTATCGACAATGATTGCATGTTGCTGATAAAATAATATATTACATTTTGAGCACTTACAAATCCACAGATATGCACTGTGACTTCGACAAAGCAAGGCAATAAGTATATACGAATTATGGACCAGTTGTTGATGTGATTCGTTCTTTCCTTTACACTTTTTACACGTATTTATCAGAATATTTACAATGAGTATAAAAATCTATCTTCTATACTACCTATATGCTAAATATAATTCTCTCAACCCATCAATTTTAGCTATAACGATTATCAATATTCTTGAGAAGAATCTCTTCACACAAAATCGAATTAAATTAACTAAAATGCAATTTTTTAAATTCGAGAGATGTTATTTAGTTACTTTTTTAAATTCATGTATAGAATTTCAAGATTCTAAATGTATAGCGATATCAAAATTTCCTTAAATTTACAAATGTATTGAAAAATTCGGTTTTTTTAGATCACTTAGAATTTAAGTTCTCAGAAATTAAACTTCGAAAAGGAACATAAAAATTCGACAATTTAGGTCTTTTTTTGTTACTAAACTAGTACATTATACATACTTAAAATAAAATAGATATTTAAAATTTGAAGACAGTAAGACAGAAAATTTTAGAGTGCAGCGACAAAAATCGGGCCTGCTCTCTCTCTAAATTTACATTCTCCATTTTTCCTCTGCTGCACTTTTTTTTATTATTGTATTTAATTCATCTATGCTCTAATCATCTGTGTTCAACTCACATATTTCTGTGACAAACTTATCTCTAAAAAAATATATTTATTTAAATTGCCCCGAAGTCTTTCCCGTATTTTAGGACACCTGTTATCGATCGCCAAGGAATCGGATCACAAAAGAGGATCTCCCTACAACACAGGTTTTGTGTTCAGAGCACCTATCGTATAGAACAAATCAGAATGAATTATGATCGGAATTATTCCGTTTTCTCTAGATTTCTATTGTGTTTAAAAAAGGGAATTATAATTCCGATCGAAATTCATTCTGAATAATTCCATAATACATCCTACAATTCTGAGTTTTTAACACTTCTGTCATTTCTCAATAAAGTTATCATTCCCGTTGTACAGTTGTGCGCATTTATTTCAGTGCGATTAATGTGTCCTCTGTGCGAAACGTGCGAGCGTAACAATATATACACATATATTATAAGTATCTATATATAACACATCGGTCAATAAGTCCCGAGGCAAATAAAGAAAAAAACATTTTTTTTGGAAATTTTTTTTTTCAACAGGCTAAGTTTCACACTTCTTGATGAAATATCTAGACTGATATAAAAATAATGTATCATGCAATGTAATAATACTGTAACAACAGTTGCGCCGTGCGAGTTTTACAAATTATGTGATTGCTTGCTTAACTGGCGATAATCGCGCATCAAAGTAGCAGAGAATCCGTGATTATTAAAATGAAAGATTAACTAGATGGAACTGTATA
>NW_017299826.1:11315-12377 GCF_001594075.2 Trachymyrmex cornetzi | reverse complement strand
ATATTCAGAACACCATAATTCAATGAAAAATCATCGCAGTCAAAAAATTAAAAAAGGATTTTAAAGGTTGAAATCTTTACTTTCGAAATCTATAATTGAAATTTCAATATGACTGATACTTTACGAAGTTACACGGACATAAATGGATATCCGTCAAATCTAAAAATTTTTTACAAAATTTACAAAGGTCTATGGCGTGAGGTAAAAATTACACGAAAATGCGGTTTATAGCAGTCGAAAGAGTGAATCTTTACCTTTAATTTCTTTTTTCATTAAACATTGTACGATTTTTTTTCACCGAATTATTGAACGATAAAGCAAAAGTGATCACTTCTACTTTAACGTTCAATAACTCGGTGGAAAAAAATCGTACAACAATCAATAAAAAAGGAAATTAAAAGTAAATATTCACTCTTTCGACTGCTGTAAACCGCATTTTCGTGTAATTTTTACCTCACGCCATAAACCTTTGTAAAATGTGTACAAAATTATACGAAATGTTTTAGATTTGACAAACATCCATTTGTGTCCGTATAGCTCGGTCAAAGATCAGTTAGATTGAAATATCAATTACTGATTTTGAAAGTAGAGATTTCAACCTTTAAAATGCTTTTTTAAAAATCTCATTATGACCATTTTTGACGAAGTTACTCTAACCTGAAGTTAAAAGATCATTATGTGATGTCTTTTTTTATCAGAATTTTTGAAGTGCTCTTGCCATTTTCTGAAAAATAGTGGTTACCGCTGACATTAGCGTAACCCAATGTGCACCACGAGAGTTTTGGGTTAGCGCGAAAGAAGAAGACTGAAAGTTGGGGCTAACACAAAACTCTCGCTTATAGACGCATATTTTCGAACTCGCTTAGCGCGAACTTCAAATCTTCTCTTTTCTCGATTGAGGCTATTGAGAAGTTCGCTCTTTGTAACAAAGATAGTCGCATATTGCAAATTTTTTAAATGCTGCGCAGACACTTGCCAGCATTCGAAGTTGCCCGCATAATCGCACTTCTGGAAGAAGGGTACAGTATGCGTTATGTAGCGCAACGTGTCGGTGTATCCGTA
>NW_017299826.1:9712-11276 GCF_001594075.2 Trachymyrmex cornetzi | reverse complement strand
ACGAGACGTCAAGGAAATGGCCGTCATCGTATAACAACAGTTCGACAAGATCGAGAAATTGTTCGCCACGTTTCGAGAAGACGAACAATTACTGTAAGGTATGTTCGACGTGAAGTTCTTACTTTACATCATGTCAGCGAACAAACGATTCGTCGTCGCTTAAGAGAGGTGGGTCTTCGTTCTCGCTCTCGTGCACAGGTGCCAAGACTTACACTTGCACATCGTCAGGCTCGTCTTCAATTTATTCAAAATCGCATAAATTGGACCGCGAGGCAATGGAAAAACGTTTATTTTTCGGACGAGTCGCGTTTCTGCCTTTACGGCAATGATGCTCGCATACGCACTTGGTGCCGACAAGGGGAGCGTTATGATCGACGCTGCGTTATGCTAATAAGAGCTCATAACGGCGGTTCAGTGATGGTATGGGGATGCATTTCGATGACGAACTGAATTAGTAATTTTGCACCTCCAGCAATGACGGCTATTCCCTACGTAAATAATGTTCTCCGGCCTCAAGTTTTGCCTCTGCAGCATCTGTTACGTCGAAATTTTATATTCATGCAGGATAATGCTCGGCCCCATACGGCAAATGTAACGCAGCGGTTTTTTGAGCGACATGGCATCACATTGCTCCATCATCCTGCTAATAGTCCGGATTTGAATCCGATTGAACACATTTGGGACGAGGTGGAACGACGATTAAGACTCCGCGAAGAACAGCCACGAAATTTGTATGAGCTGCGAGAAGCGCTTAGGCAGATCTGGAATGAAATTCCAGTAGCCTTCATCCAGAGATGTGTAAACATGCGACAACGATTGCAAGCGGTCATCAATCAGAGAGGAGGAAACAAATAATATTAAATACACCCTCAGACACGTAAATGCTCATCTCATCACCATACACACACGCGCGCGTGCGCGCACACACACACACGCACACACACACACACACGATGTGCAAATTCCGACCGACAATCTCCACGTGATGCACATTGGATTACACTAATGTCGGCCGTAACCATTATTTTTCAGAAAATGGCAAGAGCACTTCGAAAATTCTGATCAAAAAAGACATCGCATAATGATTTTTTAACTTCAGGTTAGAGTAACTTCGTCAAAAATGGTCATAATGAGATTTTTAAAAAAGCATTTTAAAGGTTGAAATCTCTACTTTCAAAATCAGTAATTGATATTTCAATCTAACTGATCTTTGACCGAGCTATACGGACACAAATGGATATTTGTCAAATCTAAAACATATCGTATAATTTTGTACACACTTTACAAAGGTCTATGGCGTGAGGTAAAAATTACACGAAAATGCGGTTTGCAGCAGTCGAAAGAGTGAATCTTTACCTTCAATTTCCTTTTTTATTGATTGTTGTACGATTTTTTTCCACCGAGTTATTGTACGTTAAAGTAGAAGTGATCACTTTTGCTTCATCGTTCAATAATTCGGTGAAAAGAAATCGTACAATGTTTAATAAAAAAAGAAATTAAAGGTAAAGATTCACTCTTTCGACTGCTATAAACCGCATTTTCGTGTAATTTTTACCTCACGCCA
>NW_017299826.1:9238-9538 GCF_001594075.2 Trachymyrmex cornetzi | reverse complement strand
ATTTTTCATTGAATTATGGTGTTCTGAATATCGCTCAATTTTTAGCGTGTTTGAAAGTGTTCCCTAGATTTTGTTGAGTAGTGTATATATAAAATTCTTCCTTAAACGCGTTCATGTTCATTCACTCACGATAAGAGATATAAGTAATCCAACAGGCTAAGTTTCACACTTCTTGATAAAATATCTAGACTGATATAAAAATAATGTTTCATGCAATGTAATGATACTGTAGCAACAGTTGCGCCGTAATCCATGCGAGTTTTACAAATTTTCTGATTGCTTGCTGAACTGGCAATAATC
>NW_017299826.1:7763-9100 GCF_001594075.2 Trachymyrmex cornetzi | reverse complement strand
TACTCTATCGGCATTCCCGAGATCGTAAATCTGATATAATCTTTATCCTTCTTATTTATTTACGTGTTTTCTTTTTTATCTTCAAATTTGCTTCGAATTTTCTGAATTCTGACCATTCCTAGATCTACTTTACGTATCTCGCTTAATTAACACTTAATTACTTTTAAATTTCATTTGCATTATATAATATCCTAAACCATGACGTCCTTTAATTTTATAGAATTAAGTAAATTTTTTAGAAAAAACATTTATAAAATAAAATAAAATTTTAATGGTAAATTTTAATGCGAACAGAACGTAGATTATGTGCTAAATATGTGAGAGAGTAGACGATTATGAATTCTAAATTCTCAGACTGCGCGTTCCCCTTTTCTTCCTCTTTTTAAAATCACAGAATTTGCCTAATAATTGCAAAAACTATCGGAATCTTCATGACCCAATCATGTTGTTCATCTGACGCAATTGCAAAAAGTTAACTCCGTGGATACATCAAAACGCCGTAAATCCACGATTCTGATAGCAATCATTGGTGACGGAAGACAAAACCTCCGCCATCGCCTTGCCGGTCTCCTGCACCATGCTCTTCAGGTAACCCGTGTCTTTTTGCAGCAGCATGTGAGGATGATCGAATTCCTGTGTACGATATATAAAAGTTCGCAGTTTAAGTGATAGTTTATATTGAGACTATTATAAATAAAAAAGAAATGAAGCATTTTCTTAACGTAAAAAAAAAGTATTAGTTATATAGTCCAAGGTTTTTAATTCTGTATCAACTAATAAGTGGCTTACTCAACAAAAACTCTAATGAAACAATACAAAAATGATCAAAGGGTAAATTCATAGGATTCATACAATAAAATATTTATATAAATCCACGTATAATTTACTCAACAAAATTACCTTTTGAAAAGAAGTATAAAAAGGCGCCAAGTGTGCATGTACCTCCCATAAAAAACTGTTACATAAACTAAAAAAAACCATTACATGAATAATATAATTCAAGTGGTAATAATGTTAATTTTTTATTATAAATTACTCCTCAGTAGTGCGTATGCATAGATTAAAAATAAATAAAATAAAATTTTCAAATTGCGCCAATTGCAAAACGAATATATATTTTCCCTGCAACATATAACATATACTATTGTATTTTGTAAATTGCGAAAAGAACATAAATTTTACAAAATATAACATTTAATTAACGAGACAAAGTGATAAGTACTTTTATCTTTCTATTTAAGGGTCTTTTATATTTGCAATGGAATACAACAATTAATCTCAAAAAATTAAAGACGAAGCATCAGAAAATGAGAAAATTTTATTAAAATAACAAAATT
>NW_017299826.1:5167-7323 GCF_001594075.2 Trachymyrmex cornetzi | reverse complement strand
TTTGCTCGTACATATACACACACACACACACACACACACACACACACACATACACAGAGTATATTGTTACAGTTCACCTCATTTTCTTTCTTAAATCTCTTCATTACTTTTCTAATTCGGTATTATTTGATGATTATCTTATTATATTTTGAGGTCTAGCAGCGCGCCAAGTTTTCTTACATAAAAAATTTTATTACAAAATTTTTGTATAAAATATATCACAAGAATGATCGATAAATTCGTTACATTGATTTTCCACAAACACGGATTGGAGGAAAGATTTTGTCACCTGTTCGATTCGATGGGCCGCTCTAATCATAAAATTCGTAAGAAGACAAACTAAAGAAACATTGACTCTCCATCACATTACCGACATCCATCACCAAGATACGATCGCTGTCCATAACAGTGTTGAGTCGATGAGCAATCGTTAGCACTGTATACTTCTCGAATTTTTTTCCTGATAGTTGTCTGGATGAGTTCGTCTGTTCGCGGATCCATTCGCGGTCGCCTCGTCCGGCACGAGTATTGGATTGTTCCTCACAACAGCTCGCGCCATGCCGACTAATTGCCGATGGCCGACGCTGAGATTGGAACAGCCCTCATTGATGTGGACTTCCAAGCCCATCTCCTTCAACTCGACCTCCTCAAGAGCTCGCCATAGTGGTTCGTCCATATACGAGTCGAACGGATCAAGATTCTGTCTCAGGTTGCCGGAGAACAGAAACGGTTCCCGCGAGATGATGTTGATTTTAGTACGCAAATCGTGCAAGCCAATCTGGCGAGTATTGACTTTGTTGATCTTAATCAGCCCATCCACATCGACCAGGTGGAAGAGCGCTTAAATCAGAGATGTCTTGCCGGCGCCGGTTCCGCCAACAATGCCGATTTTTTTTCGTAGAAAGATAACGAAACTGAGATTTTTAAGCACTGGAGGTTCCAATGGCGCATAATGTAGGAACGTGTTCTTGAATTCAATCAGGCCTTCTTGCGGCCATTCGGATTTAGGTTTCTTATCAGGGACATTCTTGAGAAGGGGTTCGCTGTCTATTTTGCTGGAAGGTATCGAAATAGAGAACGCGGTTTGAATTTAAAGAGACTGGAATGAAAGACTCCATATTTCTAATTATTTATGAAACTTATATATAAATTTGAGTGCCTATATAGATAAAAAAAAAGTACGGAAACATCAATATTAAAAAAATCAAAAATTAAAAAATGTATTTAAAAGACATAAATCAAAGATCCATGATTTACAAATTCATCGCTCTAAGAACTAAGGTTTCATGTGTGCACAGAATTTGAAGGTGTCAAAACATTAAGAATATGTAATATACTACAATATCAAGATATTCAAAGAAGAGGCGAGTACCTGTACTCAAGGAGACGCTCCGCACTGAGGTCATATGTTTCTCCATCTCGGCGCTTTGGCGCATGCCCCACTGAAACCACCGAATGAGATTGATACTCTGCGTGATCGCCCACGTATGCGCCGTTCATCAAATTGCGACTGTAGTTGTTCTGCATGAGGAAGCTTAGTGTATGACCATAGTAATATACAGCACGCAGAAAGTATTCAGCCATAAGTCAAAGGCGTGCGAAGATGCAATAAAGATGCACCACGCGAAAGAATGAATATCATGGTGATCATCAAACTCCTTTGTGAGGGTCATAACCGCTCCAAAAGCGCGGATCGTCGGTAGTCCTTAAAGAGTCGTACTTAGATGAGTGAAAACCGACGAGTAAGCTGAGGAAAGAGTAGAAATTCCAGTCAATTTATTCAAAGAATTAAAAATTCATCAATTCAGATTTTACTTCAGTCTGCGATTGAATCTATTCTTATTTTATCGAAAAAGCTGTTTATGTGTGTCTAGAGAGAAGAACCAAAATACTTACCGATGCCCTCGAGACGCTTAATACTACGACTGGTGGACAGATAGAAGATTCTCATGTAATAAAAGGAAATGCTAATGAACACCGTACCCAGGTAGCACCTATTGGATCATATACGTTTTACAGACGTTGCTTAGCCGTATCTAATGTTCTACAAGCGTTTAGGAAACGTATATAAACATGTGGTACTGGGGTAGATATCAGCAATCACACATTTGATGTGGCGACTATGACGGCAATGCCCAGTAGTGATAGACCTATCT
>NW_017299826.1:3682-4250 GCF_001594075.2 Trachymyrmex cornetzi | reverse complement strand
AACTCTTCGTTAATTCTCGGCAGTAAAACTGTAATAGTCTAAAAGTAATCGATAAAATTCTCCTTTGTTATCGATTACTTTTAGACTATTACAGTTTTATTGCCGAGAATCAATAAAGAGTTGGTATATTTTATGTTATTAAGTTTGTGCCCACGATGTGGATCTCCATCTTTTTGTGTTTTTATTCATACATTCTCGAATTCTTTTCTAATAAGATTATTACGGTTTTACTGTCGAGAATTTTCAACGAGGTTTAATTTATTAACTGGTAATATTATAACACAGGATATGAAGAATACTGTTAACTATATAGATTTCCGACAATAATTTAGTTACTGCACCATACATTGAGAATGACCCGATCGGTGTTGAAATGTATGTGTAATTATTTTTATGTGTTAAATTAAAATTTTTTGCTACATTACTGGCTCTTCGCCCTTCATTTATTCTAAATTGTTTTATAGTTGTGGAGCCTTATCATTACTTATTATTTAATGCTTGAACACCACACTATTTTCGCCAACTGATTTCACCATACATGGGTTACGGTAACCCTGTAGTCTTCTTT
>NW_017299826.1:679-1219 GCF_001594075.2 Trachymyrmex cornetzi | reverse complement strand
GTGCTTCCAACGTGTCGCGAACCGGTTTTGCCGTATGTGATGGAGCATTGTCATGGAGAAAAATGATCTTGTGTTGCCTTTTTCGATATTCTGGTCGTTCACACGTATCTTGCAATGGAGCATGTTCACCATAAGCTTTTCGAAGTAATCGGTATGATTCAGCAGCAGTTTTCTTCAAATGAAAACAAAAAATTAATGCTGTCCGCGAATGCTCTTTATTTGTCACAAATTTCGATATATTGAACACAGCAAAACAATAGTATGCAAACACTTTTTCAATTTATCACTTATGGGCTTTTGACACTTGTTGATGGCACAACACAATGGCATATACGTCAAATCTTTATACTACACATTGCATTGGTGAACCATCTGTTGTCTTAAATCCGCACTTCATACTTGTATACGTCGAAAAGTAAGACGTTATTTCGTAAAATTTTTTGTTAATAACTTTTTAACGAATAGCGAGCGACTGCTAAAACCTGTTAGAGGTTATTCAGGTTCATGATCTTGACCAATATATGTCAAGGTCAAGATCAT
>NW_017299826.1:0-449 GCF_001594075.2 Trachymyrmex cornetzi | reverse complement strand
TCCGCTCTGGGATTATTCTTCACTTTCTCGGTATACGCTTTCCTATGCATGATGAGTGTCTCATGTGAGTCTTTTCTATAAATGCATAACGGATCTTCAATACTTCACATATATCCAGGTAACCAAGCGTGATGTAACATATACAAACTAATGCATTGTGTTGTACCCATGGTATGTGGTGGGCACAGAGACAACAATTGGTCAAACAATTTCTTCAATATCATTAAACTCGCGTATAAATCTGCACATTTTACAATGTATACTTCAGTTAAGACTTGAGACCTTTAAGGACATGTTATCCAATTGACAATGCACAGAGAAAAATGTTCGGATCTTGTATATTATCTGTATATATTATACTGTCATGAACATTATATTGATCTTTCACTGACTTTGACAAGAACTTTAATTAATCAATCAGTCTACATCGAGTACTGTACAAAAATGCA
>NW_017299825.1:10158-10873 GCF_001594075.2 Trachymyrmex cornetzi | reverse complement strand
GAATGGATGTTGATTCGACATCGAAATCATCAAATTGACGTCTATTCGACATCGATTTCATTATCATTTCTCACTGAGTTCTTTCCATCAATTCATTCATCTCATTATTCTGTTCATAAAAGTATTGTTACGTCCGTCCGTGCGTCTAATGTGTTACGTCCGTCTCACGAGCTCCGCACTCCCGACTCGCCGAAATGACTCACTCGCGAGTACAAAGGTAAATGGATGTTTATTCACATTAGCAGGATACAGCGCGATACAATGAATCGTGGTAATCGGATAAATATCTCGCGTAGAGAGAAACACGTCCGTTCGTGACGGAGACTCTCTTTCGAGTTGTTTAACAACTCCGCGCTCGTCGCCAAGCAACGCGCTCTTCGTTCTTCAGGAACGTGCAACGGGAGACGACTCTTCTCAGACGTAACGGACTACACGATTCGGGCATAACATTGATCCGGGCATAACATTGATCCGGGCATAACAATACTATAAGATTGTACTTGCCAAACTTGTAACTTTTGTGAATCAATAAGTGATCAATATGGAGGTGGACTACCAGCGATTACCCTAGTAGCACAAATTATTGACGCAATATTGGGAAATAAATGTACAGCCAATATTAAAACATTGGATAACCAATATTGGTCCAATATTGTAAAGTAGACGTCTAGTCATATCTAGCCAATATTGGTTCAACAATATTGGACCAATATTG
>NW_017299825.1:8039-8406 GCF_001594075.2 Trachymyrmex cornetzi | reverse complement strand
ACAAATCGAGCGAATATGCTGTATTGTTTTATGTCGTCGTGTTGTTTCCTGTAGTAAATTGGAACAAAATGATATGTTCCATTGTTGATAAGAAAACCTCTTCTCTTTCCATCGTGAATATAATTTTTAGAAAAATGTACAGAAATTTTGAAAGTCATAGTAATAAGATTAATTTGAATTTCTCTATGTTACATACTGCTTTTTAAGTGGGTAAGCTCATAGATTATGAGTGCATAATGCGCATGATGCTTCATTTATCCATGTTTTACATTCGATGAAACAAGGAACATTATACATAAAACAAAATGCCTCAATAATTTACAGAGAGACATGTTCGATCAATGAGATATTCTGCGGGCATAGTTAA
>NW_017299825.1:5298-5679 GCF_001594075.2 Trachymyrmex cornetzi | reverse complement strand
ATAATATACAAAATCCGAACATTTTTCTCTGTGCATTGTCAATTGGATAACATGTCCTTGAAGGTCTCAAGTCTTAACTGAAGTATACATTGTAAAATGTGCAGATTAATACGCGAGTTTAATGATATTGAAGAAATTGTTTGATCAATTGTTGCCTCTGTGCACATACCATGGGTACAACACAATGCATTAGTTTGTATATGTTACATCACGCTTGGTTACCTGCATATATGTGAAGTATATGTGTGTATTGAAGATCCGTTATACATTTATAGAAAAGAGTAAAAGACTCACATGAGACACTCATCATGCATAGGAAAGCGTATACCGAGAAAGTGAAGAATAATCCCAGAGCGGATGCCAACATTTTCAGCATCTTGA
>NW_017299825.1:4897-5198 GCF_001594075.2 Trachymyrmex cornetzi | reverse complement strand
GAAAAGTTTACAGAATGTAATAACTTGATATATAAGATTCAAAAGTTTCCAGTTTAGGAATATGAAAAGTATAAAATGGAACTACCATTGATAATTATGTAGTACAGGGAAGTCACCCTCTGATGATCTTGACCTTGACATATATTATTAAGGCCATGAACCTGAATAACCTCTAACAGGTTTTAGCAGTCGCTCGTTATTCGTTAAAAAGTTATTAACAAAACGTTTTACGAAATAACGTCTTACTTTTCGACATATAATATTAAAAACATCTCACTTTCTCTCCCCTGCCTGGGAGCTC
>NW_017299825.1:3852-4723 GCF_001594075.2 Trachymyrmex cornetzi | reverse complement strand
TATCAATGTATGCTCATTTGATCGCATTTTTAAAAACGTACCAATAGATGGCCCACCCTGTATGTCAAAGTCAAGATCATCAGAGGGTGGCTCCCCTATATTACATAATTACCCTACCATTTTTATTTTTTAGTATAATCATTCCTTATTCATTTTTAATACATTTGATGTTACACTTTTACAAACTATCGCATTTTTCGATTCGATAACAAGTTAGTCTGCGTGAAACGAATTAGTCAACTTTCAGAAATTTTTTAAATTTTATACATCGATAGTGCTCTGGAAGATAGAATTTTATGCCAAAGGATTTTTTAATTGGAAAATTAATCGAGATATAAACAATTGATGTCAAGTTTTACGAAAAGAAAATTGTTCTGATTATTTTGTGCCATATTTGATTCTTAAGTGTAATGACGCAGTTTCTATTGATTTGAAAGTGGAAAGTTAAGGATACAGATCAATTTTGCAAGATAATACGTAAAGCGACAGTATAATCTTGAAAATTAGGAGAAAATTTAGTATTTCAACGAGAAAAGCAAAATTTTGGAACCTCGACGAATTGCGGTTGGTTCAGTCTAGTAAAACGTGTTTGCTTTGTTCTTTTTCTTCGCAGTTGGATTCTACGCACTTTCTGGGTGTGTTATCGTCGAGATCTTCCTTTACCCCGAGTGGACCCGCGAACGGACGACCTCATTCAGACCACGATCAGGAGGAAGTTCGAGAAGAGTACGGTGCTGACGATCACTCATCGACTTAACACTGTCATGGACAGCGATCGCATTCTAGTAATGGACGCTGGTAACGCGGTGGTGAGTCAATTCTTTTTTATAATCTTATTTTTTCGTATATTTTTTCGATAACGTAAACTGTC
>NW_017299825.1:2030-3189 GCF_001594075.2 Trachymyrmex cornetzi | reverse complement strand
TGGCCGACGTTGCCCGCAACTGCTACGAGAATCGCGTTTTGATGCATCCGCTGTGTTAACTTTTCGCAATTGTATGTGACAAACATCAGTGATAGACCATTCCGTCCTTTTTTTACGAGCAGTTCTTAGACAAATTCTTGAAATTTGAAAAATAAGAGGAAAAGTGCAATGTAGATGAAATTCAGTCCGAGAATATATTAATCGTTTTTCTACGAGTTCTATCTAGCTGTACTTTTTGTTTTAGTAATAAACGAATTCTTTGTCACTTCAACGTAAAGCGCGATTATCGCCAATGTATTTCATTTAAGCCGTGTATACATCTAGCGAACAACTGATTGAACAGTTTGAATGCAAAAGTTTGTGTTGTTATTTGTTACATAAAAGTTGCATAAGTTTAATTGCTATATGTAACGGACATAAAATCTGAACGAATGCTAGTATTCGGTGGAATAAAAAAAAAGAATAAATTACTTACATACACGAATGTCTGAATATTCGCGTTTGGTGTTCGTTTGCTAGGTGTGTACGCAGCTTTATGCAGCAACCAATCAATAAAAATTGTAGATTGCAACCCAACATGAATTTTTTAAATGGAACCTCCCCTTTTTTTATTGGATATTCTTGTAGCTTATCTCTAGAGCTTTCCAAAACACTATAATTAAGTTCATTTTCATTTTAAGTACTTTGCGTGTTATAAGGCTTGTAATTACTGTATTACTATGTCATTTTAGTATCAGCTCGAAATATTTCATCAGGAAGAATAAAATTGAAACTAGTGGGTCACCGGTATATTTTATCGTCGGCGAACTACCATAAACGGTATACACACTTCTAGGAAGCAATTTCTTGTATATATTGTATTTACATCACCATGGCGATAAAAATGTGACGCAAGTCAGAAATTAAAAATACAGTGTTTTAATTTTAAAAACATGTGACGTTGTTTTAAAAAAGACATATAATTGCATACTCAGTATAAATATGAAAAAAGATGAATTATGCATACCCATATTAAAAAGCATTTTGGAACATTTCAGTAACATTGCAACAACGTTACAATGTTGCCGAAATGTTTCCAAATATTTCGTACTCATTGGATATTCATTATTGTAATTAAAATATCGTCTCAATTAAAAATTTTAAAAGCTCTATTAAAGAT
>NW_017299825.1:1397-1889 GCF_001594075.2 Trachymyrmex cornetzi | reverse complement strand
AAGAGAAAAAATAAAACATTTTAAGAACATAACACACAAATATGCCTTCTTATGCGAGTATGAAATAAGCGAGTTGGCAGTCGTTGAGGTTGGCAATCGTTGGACGAGTTTATTAATCTCTCCATCGCTATAGCGCACTGTTCTCTTGATACTTTTATCTTTTAATTAATTTTCTTCTATATATCGCTTGCCACGTGTGTTTTTATTAACATGTGATGTGTGTTATGGCAGACTAACGTATCGCTCCGAGGAGCAGTGAGGAGTAGCGGAGGCCCGTGAGAGCTCACTCCGAGGAGTTGTGAAGGCCCGCGGGCCTCACTTCACGTTATCAAAAAAAGTGATCTACTAGATCCAGAGGCCTTAGAAACTCTCTCTGAGATTCCAGATTCGATGTCGATTGCTGCGTGGGTGGCCTCTTATATTGCCCGCCAGATCAATCTTGAATGCGGGCTGGCGCTCGACCGCGTGGCCGCCACGCGGCGGCGGTCGCAG
>NW_017299825.1:0-285 GCF_001594075.2 Trachymyrmex cornetzi | reverse complement strand
TACCAAAAAATGTCAAATATCGCAAAAAAGTAAAAACGGACGAATGCTAGCATACGTGTGACTGACGAATCAGAAAGTTTTGAAAAGTAATACACTGATGGATTCAATTTCGAAATATAACTGATGAGAGTACCAATTTTATTCGAAGTAATTGCAATCGAAAATTTGTAGCGACATTAAGGGGATCCTAAAGCAAAGCTCGAACTCCGAAAAATCACTAGATCCCGCCGCGCGCCGCACATCGACATGCCTTTTTATACTACCACAGCAATATCTCACGCAGCC
>NW_017299824.1:489-768 GCF_001594075.2 Trachymyrmex cornetzi | reverse complement strand
TCCTCGACGGCGAACACCTAGACGCCCACTTCCTCGACGGCGAACACCTAGATACCCATTTCCGCTATAGCGAACACCTAGACACTCACTTCCTCGACGGCGAACACCTAGATACCCATTTCCCCAATAGCGAACACCTAGACACCCATTTCTTCGACCTAGATATCCACTTCCTCGACGATAAACATCCAGACACTTAATTCTTCGACGGCGAACACCTAGACGCCCATTTCCTCGACGGCGAACACCTAGACACCCATTTCCTCGACGGCGAACACG
>NW_017299824.1:0-266 GCF_001594075.2 Trachymyrmex cornetzi | reverse complement strand
GGAGATTTTATTGGAAAATCGATGTAAGACGGTGCTGCGCGCCCATTTACACGGAGTAGCACGAAACTAAAAATATCGATAATATACCGAATGGTAATTTATCAGCATTTTTCGTGCTACATTATAAAAGTACGCGTTTGATGTAGTTATTTTTTGCTACATCTTTATTATTTTACGAAACGTAAATACACGCACTCCTTTCTAGGATATAATGCCGTATCTCCAATTTTCGAGAGACTCGTACTTCGGACGATTCTCTGATAGAT
>NW_017299823.1:0-533 GCF_001594075.2 Trachymyrmex cornetzi | reverse complement strand
AACGACACCGTAAGTACCTTGGATAAAGATTTATCTAAAGCAGAAACAAATGGACTGGATAATATAGATGAAGAAAACAATTACATTTGGAATATCCGTGAAAATTGGCATGGTTTGACAAATTCCAATAACGATGATGACTGTTTGCAAAAAATTCCCAAATCTGTAAAACGTTCTAAACCGTCATATCTCGATAAATGTGTAGAATGGGGCTACTTAAAAAACACAAAGTCGTTTAATCTGCCTCTTCTTATCAATGGCAGCAAGTGCAAACCAGTCAGTCAAACAAAGACAATTAATAATAATAGTGCAGGAAACATGCGCTTTTGACTCAATTTTGCAGCTTATCACCAACGGAATGGCAACGAGATGGACATTTTCTCCTGGTCGACGATGACAATAATAACGATAATATAATGACGACGACGTTTCTTAAATTAATTCTTAAAATCAAAAAATCCGGACTTTGTGTCGCGATATCTCCGCTCGTAGGGCACGTAGAAAAAAAATAAAAGCACTTTTATTATACAATC
>NW_017299822.1:207786-208478 GCF_001594075.2 Trachymyrmex cornetzi | reverse complement strand
TTAAAATAATGATAATACATAATAGCAACATATACTACATATAATACATACATACATTACAAAAGTATCCGCCAATGTCCCCATGGTAACGTCTCCATCGAGTCAGGTACGACGTATCGTTTGTCGTCGTATGGACTCAGAGCGATTTTCGATTCGGATATCGTGTATACCTCGTGTAATTTTGATCGTATACACGACTGACGACGAGTCATTTCAATTTCATCGTTCAAGCAACGCGTGTAATCGTCGAACGTTATCGTTCGCGCTACAACGTTACTTTTTACACCTTTCACCTTTTTTGTGTCCTTCTTGCCGTCCACCCGCACCGCGTACATTTTCGCTCTGAGTCCAACGAATTCGGTCATTATCATACCGTTGTTCTCGTCCTTCATCAAACCGGGTACTTTTTTGTTCGCGAGAGGCATACCGTACGCGTTGTCCACCGGATAATCGCTCGTGTCGAATCTTGCGATATCGCGTTTCATAGTCTCGTACGCATCGTCGCATTCTATATATGCTAGATAAATGAGACTGTCCGTGTCGGTGTACATTATCTTACATTTGTCGCGATACATCGATGACATGTACTCGTGGTGAAATTCGTACAAGCAGACCTTTGATATGTCTAGTATGCACATACCCACGTAAATCGGCTTGTTGAATTTCACCTCGAGTTTGCGCAGTTCGACGGC
>NW_017299822.1:203395-204194 GCF_001594075.2 Trachymyrmex cornetzi | reverse complement strand
CTCGCCACCAACGTGCACGAAACGTCGCTCTAATTGCGATTTTGCACCCGCGAGTCGCGCGATTCTCGCCACTGCGGATTGTCTACGTCCAACGGCGAGGCGCGGACGCTTGGTACGGCACAGTTCTTTCAGCTGCTCGATGCATTCGTCGCATCGTTGCAGCCACGCGAAACACCCCGCCAGAGTAGCGACCTGGTCGCACTGCTCCAGCAGTTCGCGTTCCACTCGCTCGTGGTTTTCCATGTCTTTAAATCACGTCACACTCTTACACGGAGCACTTGCACTCTTACACGGAGCACTGAATAGTTTTTCAATGTGTGCAGAGTGGGCACACGCTGCGTGGAAATACAGTGTACATCGTATCTTCGCATATCAAGCACTGGTCGATACCTGGTGTATAGTGAGACCAGTCTCGGTGCTTTCTGACGAGATACATTCCTTCAGCGCCAATATTCCGCATAGAAATCTCGCCTTGGAGCTTCCTGATGAGATACATTCCTTCGGTGCCGATATTCCGCAAAGAATTCTTCGAATACTCGTAATTCGGCGGAGAAGCCATGCAATCTGTACATATTGCTACATCGGCGTCGTCACCACCTATTGTTCTGTAATAATAATTGATTATGCAGTGATCTGTAAAGTTCAATGCTTCGATTTCTGAAGGCTGCACAAATTTCACTACACGATCTATATTGCCATCGTCTAAACGAACAAGACATTCAGTATCGTTGGACGACTTTTCAATAGTTTTTTCATGTGTGCAGAATGGACACACGTTGCATGGGTATACAATGTACAT
>NW_017299822.1:196282-201904 GCF_001594075.2 Trachymyrmex cornetzi | reverse complement strand
CCCCCCGCGCGCCTACGAGTACCCCCCGCGCCCCGCACTCCCCTCAGAGGACCCGGCTTAGAATCCCCATATTATTCCTACTGATTTGTTTTGATACATATGTATATTCTGATACATATACATTTGCGCTTGTAATCTTATTTGTAAAATTAGAAAATAATTTTTTATGTTGTTTAGCTTTATAGGGCATATACGTATAGTTATTATTAGTTACATATAGATATTATTAGTATATACAAAAAACCTACATGCAGTTTGTATCATAGAACTTACACATCCATCCGGAATTTATTTATTTATTTAACTATTGTAAATTTCGATTTATCATTTTACGCATGTAGAGAAAATAATTGTTTCAGAAATTTTGGAACAAAAAATTCTTTTCGGAAACATCTTCAGAAATTTCATAATTTTCCTGTAGAATGTAGAGACTCAGTAGTGAAATATAATCAAAATGTTTCTTCTTGTAACGATAAAAATATTAATTTCAATTTACTATTATCCCATGCGGACATATAAACTGATGTACAGACTGATAGAGATGTTGCTTTCATAGATCCTAATCAATTTGCATCATCACTTCAAAAATCAGTTGAAGTGTTTGTATCAAAACTTTACTCTAACCCTCGTTTTTTTTAACCAAGAAATTTAATTGAAAGTAATAAGTGATGTAAGTTCTATGATGAGTGGCGAATACTCGTCAATATTAAAACAAAATGTGAATCATATTATCAGAGCTGGTCACTGTACTCAGAATGAAATTGAAAGATTAGAAGTAATGTTCAAAGCTTTAGAAATCCTTTCAAAAACTTAACGTCAGGATATTTATGTTTCAAACATTTTTTTAATTCCGGTGAGTATATTGCTCCTGTATCTTATGAAATTGGCAGACAATTTTATGCTACAAAAGAAAATAATATTGTAAAAGGAAAATATGTCCCTACATGTGGTCAGTATATTCCCTTAAATTTGATATTGAAGAAATTTATCGAGCTGCCTAATGCGTTAGCAAATACTTTGGCTTATATGGAGTCTTTGAATAATCAAAATTCAGAATTACATAATTTCATTCTGAGGTCGTTTATGGGCAAAAAAAAGAAAAAAGTATTAAAAATATGATATTGTCCTCCCACTTTTTGTTTATTTTGATGACGTAGAAGTAAATAATCCACTTGGATCTCATTGTAAACTTAGAGCGTATATGTATCATTACCTTGTTTACCTCCCGAATGTCGTTCTCTCTTAAAAAATATATTTCCTGTATTGTTATTTGAGAGCTGGGAAAGATCGTATTTTACAAATAAAGTAACGTTTTTGCCTCTGATTAAAGTTTTAAAATTACTCGAGAATGAAGGCCTTTTGATTCAAAGCAACCAAGGGCTAAAACGAGTATTTTTTGTTCTTGGATTAATAACAGGAGATAATTTAGGATTAAATGGAATATTTGGTTTGGTTGAGTCCTTTTCTGTAGATTTTGTAAAATGCATAAAAATGACACACAGCAAGTAGAGAAAGGAACAACAGAGGATCCTGCCCTTTTAAGAAATGTCTTCAATTATAATGATGATATTCAATTGTGCAATGTGCCTGAAACAGGTTTAAAAGAAAAATGTGTACGTCACGATATGCTATCTTTTCATATGACTGATAACACGTCTGCATGGTTTTGTTGATTGGGATTTAACTATGTTTTCTTACGTAATTTTTCGCGCTGAATCCGAATCCGGCTACAGAATTGCTCTATCACGTCAGATTTTTGAGAAAAGTGAGGTTAAAGGTGTCAAAATTGACGTTTTTTTGACATATTTGTGATTTTTTTGCTAGCAAAGTAAATTTTTTTTTCTACTTTCGTTTACGCCATCTGAAAGTGTCAACATTTATCTTCAAAATATATTTTTTTTAACGCCGTACGTTTTTTTTCACCGAGATAATCTCTGTGTAGTACAGATTAGGCGTCTACGAGATACAATTTATCGAAATTCGAATTGCTATATCTTCGGAAAAAAAATCGCTTTGGGACGGTTGGTCCAAAATGGTTGAAGGGGCTGTATAGTATGGTAAATGACATCGATGGATTAGACGACAAAAATTTTATCAATTTTTAAATGAATTTCAAATATGGCTGAAAATGGCTTATTTGGTTGTTTTGAGTTAAGATTTCTCGAAATCTCGACGTGATAGAGCAATTCTGCAGCCGGATTCGGATTCAGCGCGAAAAATTACGTAAGAAAACATAGTTAATCTCTGCGTAATCACACAAACATTTTGTGCCAAAAATGTTTTTCTTTGTGTAACTATACAGAGATTATCTCGGTGAAAAAAAAACGTACAGCGTTAAAAAAAATATATTTTGAAGATAAATGTTGACACTTTCAGATGGCGTAAACGAAAGCAGAAAAAAATTTACTTCGCTAGCAAAAAAATCACAAATATGTCAAAAAACGTCAATTTTGACACCTTTAACCTCACTTTTCTCAAAAATCTGACGTGATAGAGCAATTCTGCCGCCGGATTCGGATTCAGCGCGAAAAATTACGTAAGAAAACATAGTTAAATCCTAATCAACTTTTAACACCTCCAATTTTGCAGGCCTGTGTAATTATAGCGCAGATGAATTGCATGATGTTCGAGGAGGTTTGTGTAATATTGATATGATTCACATTTTGAACAACCTTACTAATGGCAACTATAAATACTTCAATCTGACTTTTTTAAATAATTGATTTATATTTGATTATGGACCTAAACATTCTATAAATAAACCACCATTCATTTCCATCGACAGTCTAAAAAAAAAAGTTGTAAATGACTGTTTCAGAAATGTTATGTTTCGTTAGATATTTTGGAGTCATTATTGGCGATTTGGTCAACGAAGATAACCCATATGGCACCTTTATTTACTTATACGTCAAATACTTGATATTGTACTCGCTAAAAGATTATCAAGAGGTTCTAGTACTGGTTTAAAAGTTTTGATACAGGAACATCATGAATTGTTTATTTCTTTAACAGGAAAAACTCTCATCCCAAAAATGCCCATTCTAACTCATTATCCGAGAATTATTGAGCAAAGTGGTCCAATTTCTCATTTATCAACCATTCGCAATGAAGCTAAACATAGAGAAATTACTCAAGCTGCTGCAGCTAATATGTCTCGTTTGAATACAGCCTATTCCCTTGCTGTAAAACACCGGATAAGTTTGTGTCATCGATTCCTGTCAAAAGAAAGTTTAATACCTGATATGCGGGCTGGACCTAGTAATACTACGGCGTACATGACATGTTACTATTTCGCCACATTCTTCCTATTGTACTTAGACATATCGGCGGTTGCATAAATTTCAACTGGGTTGATTATAACGTAATTACTAGACTGCAGAACTTTATGCAAAATACTTAACTGAATATTAACTATCGGACAGTTTTAGCAGTCAATCGTTGTTCGTTAAAGAGTTATTAAAAGGTGAAGTAAAAAGATTGAGATTGGCATCTGTAAATTTACAAAATTGCAAAATATGCATTTTATGCAAAACATTCAGTAAGTATTTTGCATAAACTTCCGCAGTCTAGTAATTACCTATAAATTAGGGAAGATTGTAGTAACAGTCACTCAAGATTTGTGTCCACTATTTGGGAAAATAGTCGCTATCGTTGCGAATGGTGATAATGTTTGTCCATTTCTTGTTTGCACTGTGCTTTTAAATATCTAATTATCTGAACATGTATTAGGTTACGAAGTGGAACCCACGGAGGATTATATATGTATTAGAATAAATAATTTGCTTGATCCAAATACTCTTTATATTCATACTATGGCTAATGGCTAAACATATGTTATGTTTACTTACAGCATTTAGAAAAAATTCGATCATACAAAATTTATATTATTAATTTCTTTATACAAAACTTCTGTTGCCAATACGAAATATATTTTAATGAATGTAATGCGTTGCCAATATGAAATATATTTTATTGAATGTAATGCGCAATTCTTTCCTTATACAATATGATGTAATTATTTATTTCTTTTTGCGTAATAATATAGGCTATGTAGAGCCAACATAACTTATACATTATTGCGGAAACGAATATATAATTGTTGATAGAACAACCGATTTGCTAAATTGTTGTTCGTATTTTTTGCTAATAATCAGTATTACTAGCAAACAAAAATCTATCCAGCAAATACGTGATTGTTTCTATTATTAATAATTGGTTGAAGTAACTGACTAACATCAGTCCCCATAATGGAAGAATTAGCTTGGACAATCAATCAAAAGTAACAAATCATATTCGTTTTAAGTACTGATACATTTGTTGTCACTATAATTACAAATCAAATTTGTTACAGGTATCGGTGGCTTGTTAAATTAACAAAATTTTTCTCTCAGCGCGTTTTAAAGACTACATACGTAGTATATAAATTCACATAGAATTATATTTATAAGCACTTAAGATCTAGATATAAATCATTAAAAGGCATTTATCTTCTATTAGTTGCGCATTCACATGTACGGTCCTATGAGATACTTAGCTTAAAGGGATGCAGGAATGTCCTGTTTTACCATTAATTTTTAAACATTCTTTTCTCTTAATTGTGTTTATGGATTGAAAAATCCTTCTCCACAATTAAAGTATCGACAATAACACAGGCTGCCAGCTACAATTTAATACGAAAAATGAAAGAAAATTAAAAATTGTAGTATTGCCACCGGCTTCTGCAGTCAACTCTTCACAGTGGTCGCGTTCAGCAGACTCAACTGTTGTGGAGCGGATCCGTGAGCGCTCACTGATCATGATCCCAGTCTGCTGAACGGGTCTGATCATTATTATCACGTGACCATATTTTCTATAACGATTATAACCTTATTTCAAGCAGCTACGGCATCAAATCACTGTAAGTGTCTGCGTTCCTCACTGCTAGGTATACCATGAATTTGCTATATTATAAAATCAAGTAAATTAGATTTAATTTAAAAACAAACATTAGACAAATAATTTTAAATTAGTGTCCATTTGTATGTCTATTGATTTAATCAACTGCTTATCCTTCTCTCTCTCTCACTTTCTCTACTTCTCAGAAATATAGAGAAAGATAAACAGTTGATTAAATGGATTAACATCAATTAACATTGGTAGAAATGGACATAGTTTACTTCTTGTAATTATTAACAATTTCCACGAGAAATCAAAGCCTTAAACGGTCTAGCTGGATCTTAATGCTTGTATGATTCTTATGTGGATTTATATACTACGTATGTAGTTCTCCAAAACGCGCGCCGAAATAATTTTTCGGTCTTGAAACGCTAACTCTATTAAACTACCGCAGTAATATCAAAAGAAAAATCATTTCGGCGGGCGTTTCTGAGGACTACATACGTAGTATATAAATTCACATAAGAATCATACAAGCATTAAGATCCAGCTAGACCGTTTAAGGCTTTGATTTCCATAGTTTATGTTATCATTTACCAGGCATGTAAATATGAAAACGGAATTTACAAATAGATGGCCACATAGCTGTTAATATAGTTACCGTCAGACCGCGTCATTGACGCCATTTCCTTGTTCTGACATCTGACAAAGATTTTCAACTCACAACAATACAAGTTTCATACAACA
>NW_017299822.1:194700-196040 GCF_001594075.2 Trachymyrmex cornetzi | reverse complement strand
AATTGCAAGTATTGTTGGATGAGGATGACGCTCAAACTCAACAACAACTCGCGGATCAATTGAATATGACACGACAAGCCGTCTCCATACATTTGAAATCCATGGGAAGGATTCAGAAGATGGGAAAATGGATTCCACATGAACTAAATGAAAGACAGCAGGAAAACCGAAAAACCACTTGCGAAATGCTGCTCGCCAGGTACAAAAGAAAATCATTTCTCCATCGAATTGTGACTGGCGACAAAAAGTGGATATATTTTGAGAATCCTAAGCGTAAAAGATCATGGGTAACTCCAGGTGAACCATTGGCATTGACTGCAAGGCCAAATCGCTATGGACGGAAGACAATGCTCTGTGGGATCAGAAAGGTGTGATCTATTATGAGCTGCTAAAACCTGGCGAAACCGTTAATACTGAAAGATACCGACAACAAAAGATCAATTTGAATCAAGCTTTGCGTGAAAAACGACCGGAATATCAAAAAAGGCAACATAAAGTGATTTTGCTTCATGATAATGCACCATCACACACAGTAAAACTGGTCAAGAAAACGATTGAGGCATTTGGTTGGGAAATACTTTCGCATGCGGCTTACTCACCAGATTTGGCTCCGTTCGATTACTACTTATTTGCATCGATGGGACACGCACTTGCTCAGCAGCGCTTCACTTCTTACGAAGATGTACGAAAATGGCTAGATGACTGGGTTGGCTCAAAAAAGCAACAATTTTTTTGGCGTGGCATCCACAAATTGTCAGACAGGTGGGAAAAATGTATAGCTAGCGATGGGCAATACTTCGAATAAAATATTTTTTATCATTTTTATGCAATAAACGAGTATTTTCTAATAAAAAATTCCGGTTTCAACATATTTACATACCTGGTATACGGTCCAATAATATATTATATTATTTATTTACGTCGCCTAAAGAGACGTTGTTCCTTTATATGCCAATTATTGCGAAGAATACTACTAAGGCCTCGGTAGTCTAAAGGCTTAGGACGCTCGCACGGTATGCAAGAGATCCGGGTTCGACTTCCGGCTGAAGTAATATTTTTCGCAATAAGAATTAATTATTTACAGATTTTAATATGTTATTCGACATTTATTAAGAGGTGTAAGGGCATAATACACATATATTACTATTTACGCTTTAAACAAACTACATACATGTGAAAGTTGTGTTAATAACATTCTGCTTTTATTGAGCAACACATTTTTATAGATCATTTATTTTATTTGTTACTAGTTTTATTGTTATAAACAAAAATTATTAAAATAAAAAAAAATAAGAAAAATCTAAATATTTTTATATAAATATATTAAGTACTAAACATGA
>NW_017299822.1:191883-194441 GCF_001594075.2 Trachymyrmex cornetzi | reverse complement strand
TTTTTTTTTGTATTATTTTTAAATGCAATTTAGAATAGTCTGTAATTTTTTCAAGTAATTCTTAACATATTGCATTTGCCGTACAACCTCCTTAAGATCATTTCGAAGATGCGAATAAGTATCAAAAATTTGTTAAATTGCCAGTCAATTTAACTCGTGATATTACTGCGGTAGTTTAATAGAGTTAGCGTTTCAAGACCGAAAAATCATTTCGGCGCGCGTTTCTGAGGACTACATACGTAGTATATAAATTCACATAGGAATCATACAAGCATTAAGATCCAGCTAGACCATTTAAGGCTTTCATTTCTATAGTTTATGTTATCATATATACGGTCCTATAATATATTATGTTATTTATTTACGTTGCGTAAAGAGACGTTGTTCCTTCATATGCCAATTACTGCGAAGAATATTACTAAGGCCTCGGTAGTCTAAAGGCTTTGGACGCTCGCACGGTATGCAAGAAATCCGGGTTCGACTGCCGGCCGAGGTAATATTTTTCGCAATAAGAATTAATTATTTACAGATTTTAATATGTTATTTAACATTTATTAAGATCGTTTCGAAGATACGAATAAGCATAAAAAATTTGTTTAATTGCCAGTCAATTTAACTCGTGATATTACTGCGGTAGTTTAATGGAGTTAGCGTTTCAAAACAAAAAATCATTTCAGCGCGCGTTTCTGAGGACTACATACGTAGTATATAAATTCACATAAGTATCATACAAGCATTAAGATCCAGCTAGACCATTTAATGCTTTGATTTCTATAGTTTATATTATCGTATATACGGTCCTATAATATATTATATTATTAATTTCCACTGTATCCAAACATTTTGTTTTATTGTGTTTTTTATATATTTTAGTTATTATATTATTAAATAAGGAAATTTCAATATGGAGAATTTATATATTGTTGCTTTACTTGAAGATGATTGTCATAATGACCGAATAAACGCATTGCACCTTATGCTTAATAAATTAATCGAACAGTTACCAGAACTGGATGAACTGGAAGTGAGGCAACGTGGTGAAAGACCTAGAAATCGTAATTATTACGAAATTATTTTTCTTCAATACGACGTTGTTTTATTTAAGGAGCATTTTAGAGTGTCTCATGCAACATTTGAAGTAAGCATAATAAATTTTATGAAACTACAAGTATGTTTAAAAATTAATTTCAATATTCAAATCAATTGTGGAAATTTTTGTAGGTGCTAGTTCACATAATTGGAAATTCCATACATGGTAATCCAAATTATCTTGTGGATTTAAGAAAAAAAGTTATGTTTTCACTGTGGATTTTGTCTAAACCGGAAAGTTTCCTCGCAGCTGGAGATCGCTTTGATTTACCCAAAAGTACTGCTCACTACGTGTTCAAAGAAGTTATCACTATTATAGCTAACCTCTTACCGAATTATATTACATGGCCTGATAGAACATATCATAATATGGAAGAGATTTTTCGAAGACGTTCTCGAGGATTTCCCGGTATTATTGGGGCGATTAATGGTTGCCATATTCCAATAAAAGCTCCTGTAGGCAACCCTATAGACTTCTATAATATAGAAACACGATACACTCGATTATATTACAAAGTGTATGCGATCACAAGGCACGTTTTATAGATGTTTTCATCGGAATGCCTGGACGAGTGCATGACGCTCGAGTATTTAGGCAGAGCGAGTTGTTTGCACGATTAAATAATGCTGAAAATCCTTTGCTACCCTTTAATATGCATCTTATAGGGGATTCTGTCTACCTTTAATGCCAAATCTTATGACACCATTTCGTGATAATGGTCACCTAACAAGAGCACAAAGTAATTACAATATTAAATTAAGTATGATCAGAGCTATTATCGAAAGGGCATTCGGTCTTTTGAAAAACAAATTCCGAATATTAAAATATTTAGATATTTTCGACTCAGCTTTAGGAAATACTCTCATAGCAGCAGCGTGCGTTTTGCATAATTTTTTAATTGATCGAAATGAAATTAATTTAGAATATGAAGCACCATTCGAAGAAGCAATGGCAATGCCAAATGACGATATAGATATCCCAAATGATAATATTCCTGCGATAACGAAAAGAAATGAAATAGTTCATTTATTACAATAATAAGAAAAAGAAATTTCTTCGAAAATAAATTTTGTATGTTTATATTAATCTTAACAAAATTACCCTTTTTAAAAAAGGTAAAAAAAGGCACCAAGTGTGCATGTACCTCCCATAAAAAACTGTTACATAAACTAAAAAAAACCGTTACATAAATAATATAATTCAAGTTGTAATATATTGTTAATTTTTTATTATAAATTACCTCTCACACAAGTAGTACGTATGCATGTATAAAAAAAAAATGAAATAAAATTTTCAAATTGCGCCAATTGCAAAAAGAATATATATTTTCTTGCAACATAAAACATTTACTATTGTATTTTGTAAATTGCGAAAAGAACATATATTTATTGCAACATATAACATTTTTAATTTTTAATTAATGAGACAAAGTGATACGTACCTTTATCTTTCTATTCAAGAGTCTTTT
>NW_017299822.1:190760-191654 GCF_001594075.2 Trachymyrmex cornetzi | reverse complement strand
GTGTGTGTGTGTGTGTGTGTGTGTGTGTGTTTGCGTGCGTGCGTGCGTGCGTGCGTGCGTGCGTGTGTGTGTGTATACGAGCAAATAATTAAAAATACCAAATATGGAAAGTAATGAAGAGATTTAAGAAAGAGAATTAATAATATATAGTGTGTTCATATGTGCGACCAGATTTAGATAGGTATGCGGCTTAGATTTAATATAGAATAAGTATTTATATGGTGTGTGTGTGTGTGTGCGTTATATTTTGTAAAAGCGTATAAGACTAGAATAATGATTTCAGATTTGTAAGACATGCGGTTTAAGTTAAATTTAAAAGTAGATTTAAAATTAATTATAATCTGAATTGTGCGTGTGTATTATAATTGTGATTGTAATTTTAATGTTAATTAATGTTAATTAAACAGTAATCATCGTTTATTTCTTTTATATAACACTTACTTATTATATTTTGAGGTCTAGCAGAGCGTCAAGTTTTTTTACATAAAAAATTTTGTTATTTTAATAAAATTTTCTCATTTTGTGATGCTTCTTCTTTAATTTTTTGAGATTAAATGTTGTATTCCATTGAAAATATAAAAGACTTTTGAATAAAAAGATAATGGTACGTAACACTTTGTCTCGTTAATTAAAAATTAAAAATGTTATATGTTGCAATAAAATATATGTTCTTTTCGCAATTTACAAAATACAATAGTAAATGTTTTATGTTGCAAGAAAATATATATTCTTTTTGCAATTGGCGCAATTTGAAAATTTTATTTCATTTTTTTTTTAAATATATGCATACGTACTACTTGTGTGAGAGGTAATTTATAATAAAAAATTAACAATATTATCACTTGAATTATATTATTTATGTAACGGTTTTTTTTAGTTTATGTAACAGTTTTT
>NW_017299822.1:184678-190721 GCF_001594075.2 Trachymyrmex cornetzi | reverse complement strand
CTTTTTTTAAAAAGGTAATTTTGTTAAGATATCACGCATTTTGTAGTTTAAGCATCTTATATGATTAATAATATATCTCTTCATACGTGTGCGTATTATTAAAACATATTATTTATTATCAACTTTTTGTAAAAATAATATATAAATGTTTTTAGCACCTCTTTAGGCCATTGCTTTTTTGTAACTTGCGTATCATCAGCTTCAACCCAAGATGAACCTTCCTTACACATACTTATAAAATTATCGTTTTCGATACACGAACCATAATGAAATATAGCATTCATAATTTTATACAGCTGTCCAGCTATTAGTATTTTACTTATTGGAAGAGCATATAAATTTATTTTTTATGGTACTTTCATTAATGTTCCATTTTGGTATGAAAATGAAATTAAATGGATAATAATTATCTGTTTTGTCAATTTTATTTCATTTTGAAATAACATATCATTTCCTTCACAACGTTCACATAATTTGTCATTTAATTTAATCCAATGTGAAAATGAAATATTTAGTAAATCGTTAAGATTAAAACTTTTCTTGTTCGAATTGTTAACAGAAATTGAGAGAATAAAATTATTATTAGTAGTAATTTTTGTATCACCACATGTTATACATCGACAAGTAGAAATAATTTGATGCTCAACCAATTTTTTTATAAAATCATATTTAGTACAAAGAGCTACAAGAAAATCAAATGCATCTCGTTTAATACCAGTCAAAAAATTCTCACCTAGATATTCTCGTACTGCGTAGGTACTCAAATTAAGTATTCCGTTTTCATATCGATGCGCTAATATACTTAAAATATTTAGTTTATCAGAATTATGTAAATGTTTTCTAATAATATATATATTTAAATGAAATAAACATTGTAATGTAGCATTGGCATAGCATGAAACTTTGTCAGTATTTTGAAAACCACGTATAACTCAAGATGTAGTACTTTGTCGAACTTTTTGATCTGACTGTTGAACAGAAGTTATTATTTTTGGTAATGCCCATAGCACATCTTTAACTTTACCATAACGCTCTTTTGAAATAGCAATAATTTATGCTTCTGGTTTATGTAGTTGTTTTAGCCGATTATATTCAATAATTGCTTCTTCACTAGTTATTATAGATGAAGGATCATTAATCAAATACAATCCATCTAAAGATATTACTTGAGATAATGTAACATAAATTTGACCGCAACTAAATACAGAATTACCTATATCCATAACAACGTTCTTCATGGTTAATCCTTGACTTTTATGTACGATGATAGCATAACTCAAAGATAAAGGAAATTGTTTTCTAATAACAAATGCTTTATCCATCTGTCACGTCCGAGGGCGCGTGAGTGCGGATACCCCTCGGACGCGGCGTGGGCCCGTCCAACGACGGCTCGGCGTGATTTTCGCCCCGAGCGGCAAGGGTGGTAATCACGGTTACCGGAGTTAAGGAGGGAGGTTGACTATCACAAAATTATCACATGGAAATGCTAACTTGCGGAGTTCAAGACGTTTATTTGTTTACTCTTTGCATTATAAACTCACGCGTGGAGCAGAACTGTCCGGTGACAGTTTCGATTTTCACCACCTTGGGCAGTGGTCTCGCGGGTAGAGGCGGTGGAGGTGGCAGATCCTGGCAGTTGCCAGGCACGGGATGGTAGAAACCAGGCAGCTGAACTATGCGGGGGTCGGCGAATTCTCGCGAGTCAAAGTCCGCGCGCCAATAGTATTCGTGCTGCATCCGTTTTAAGGCCTTGTCCCGACCGGCGCGGTTTCATTTTGGTATCTACAATATACCGGCTATTACTAACGACAGGCAGCTAGAGATAGGGTGAGCGGCAGGGGGCCCTGAAGGGGGCTCTTGCTCTCCGCTCGAAAGGCCGGCCAGGGCTCTGTCTTGAGCGACTGGAGGCCCGGGTTAGGACGCTCTGGAGGCCCTGAGAAGGGCTTCCTAGAACGGAGTTCAAGGAAAGAAATTTGAAGGGGATGCCTCGGCGGCCTTGAGAGGGGCTTCCTAGGCCCGGTTGTAGGGTGACTGTCGCCCCGGAGGATAGGGAGCCTGGCGCGGTTCTCATGCGCTACGACGCGCGAGGCTTCCTGCTCCAGATTCACTGAATTATAACGATAAACAGACGACACAGACGTTACAGGCGCTTCGAATCGGTCTGATTATACCCGCGAGGAAAGAGAGTGAAAGAAGAAGAGAAGAGAAAAAAAAAAGAGAAGAGATAATGAATGTTAAACGTTTTATTCTATTTTGATTTCCAGTAATAAAAAATATGTATATATAAAATATAGAATAAAAGGACTGAGATTCGTGTATTTTAATGGTTCGCACGCTGTAGTTCAGAAATTTAATGATTACACAAACGGCGGGTAACGCGACTGATACGGAAGTGCCACACGAAACTCACTTTGCGGCGCGGTGATGCTCGACTATCCTGGAATGTGCCTATTTTGGAAGATGGGCCTCAGGATTTTTGCAACGCACCCTGCTTCTACGGACGCCTCTCTGAAGAAGTTTACCAGGGAACCTCTCACTTCCACACTCTGACTCCGAACTCTAATAACGGCACTCCGTTTCTCAAAAGTCTGAGACCGACTGAAGACGCAAACTCGAAAACTCTAATGTACTAATGTTAATGATCGCAAACTCTAATAATGACAATGGTCTAAAAGTCTGTTCAAACTCTAATAGACTAAAACTCTAATGGTCCAATGTTCGCTGGCTGACTTTGATGTGCGCTTTTATATCGTTAGAAGTGGTGGTGCTGAGCGGGAAAGGGGGTTGACCGGTCAACAGTTACTCGAATCTTTTGAATTGTTCTAGAACTTTCGATCTAATGATATTTCATTAGATTTTACCGTCTTAAGGGAGGAATTTGCCAAATTTAAATGTTGACAGGGCCCTCTTAGTCGCTCCGCCCCTGTGCTGCATAATGTGCAGTCGCTGTGCGCGTTAAATTCCGCCGAATGATGTTTTCCCTTTTTTATGTATAGAGTTTGAATACAAAGCGTTCGTGCGTTATTTGTATCGCGAAGCTTCTAACGGACTTCCGCAGGTTTTGTTAGAAGCTTTTGGTGCACTTGCGGATGCGATTCAGCTACGTATTCTCGAACGTAAGCGCAGTATTAGCCGCTTTAGGAATCGGCGCAGTCAAATTTGCAATTGCAATTATGGAATATAAATGAACTGAATTTATAGATTAATTGGGAATACTGCGATAGATCGAGAATACCAGCGAGCCTCTTAGTTCCCTATGGTTTTATTATTTAGTATTATGGGGTGCTAATTCGTCTCGCTATTGATTAATTTGGATTTTCACGCGATTAATTATATTGGGTCGCGCAAGCGCACCCGGTTTTGTAACAGCTGTTTGATCACGCGCTAACCGCGTGATCACGGTTCGCGAGAGTTTCGCGGCTGTCGCGACAGTTCGCGTTGCCACGGCAACGCGTCTGGCGTCGTTAAAAGTGACGTTTGCCTTTTTCGGCGGACGTTACACATCACTTGAAAGTTGACACTTACACTTTCAATAAAATATTCTAAACCAGATGATAAAAGAAGTTTAATTTTTTCTACATAATTAGTATCCTGCACAATTGAAATAACTGTAGCAATTGTGCTATTAACAAGACCCAAACTGGCATCAATATTGCGTCTTATCATAACTTCCCTTACGGAAAAAACTCTGAAAATTTCAGTGTTCATACTCAAATTTGAGTGTAAACCTTATATTTTGGGAGTTTACTCTGAAATTTGTGTGTTTACACTTAAATTTTGAGTGTTTACACTCAAACATTGAGTATATACACTCAAAGATTGAGCGTTCACAACGTTCATACTCAAGTTTGAGTTTCCACACTAAACATCTAAAGGTTACCCTCAACACTTGGGTATGACACGCAATAATGAACGTAAACCCTAAACCTTTGAGTGTCTTCAAAATTGAGTATATTAACTTAACAGTTATTTGAGTTTTAATTTCCATGATTAAGATAAATGCCAAAATATTGAATGTAGATGCCCGCAAATATTTGAGTACTTAAAGGTAATGGCGTTTACAATTTAATATTTGTTCTGAAATTTTAATTTCATTTTGAAATTTTTATTTGTTTTTATTTGTTTTGAAACTTTTATTTGTTTTGAAATTTTGATATTTATTTCTATTCCTATAATAATACTTCCTCCATTGTACGTAGGGTCTAAGGGTGAAATCACACGGTGCGGAAAAGAAAATATGTCACAAAAGCAACCAATGAGCTTTATTCTGCGTTATTCCGAATAGCGCTAATTGGTTGTTTTAATTGGCGCATTCAGTGGACTCAACAGTTGAGTGCGAGTGCCATGCTCGCTGTTATTAGTGTATTCTTTTAGCTCATCCAATCAGAATTTTAGATCTAGAAGAATATACCAATAACAGCGAGTGCTCACTCAACTGATGAGTCCGCTGAATGACGCATTCTTTGTTCCGCAATCATTTTCTGCACCGTGTGATTTCACCCTGACACTAAACTTAACTATCAAGTTGAGGTTAACACTCAACATCCAAGTTATCAATAACACTCAAGTTGAGAGTTGTACTCAGGTTGAGCGTCCAAAATAATCATTAATTGAGTATTACCTTGAGTGTATTTTTTCATAAACACTCAAAAATTTTAAGAGTTTTTTCCGTAAGTGTTTTGCTCTAATTTTAATTGAAATTTGTTTTGAAAGTCCAGCTGTTCTACTATTATTATCATTATTATCCGTTAATATTTTTGATACTCTTTTTTTGATATATGGAATACATTCAATCTCATCTTCAGCAATTAATAGTATTTCTTTTGAAGAAATACGATTTAACATTGCAGTATTGAGAATATCACACATATTACAAGTAGGCAGTAAACAAACAGTATCAGAAGGTAAATTATCTATAATATTATGTTACGTCCAACCCTGATTATCGGCGAGAGTGAGAGAGAGACGGGAGGAAGATGGAGAGGGTATGGAAGGACGGTTGATTCAATCTCACAGGCATACGCACGGAAGTGTACAGCTGTGAGTCGTTTGCACCCTTTTAAGTCTCAGAATGTGGGTCAACGTCCTGAAGGGACGCTATGACACCTGTTCCGATGGACAGTGCGAACGTTGGTCCTACTTTTTAGGTCAAGGAACTTAATCCTTTTGACCTGGGACTGGACCTTGTGCAATCTTAGACGTTACGGGGGTAAGGGATATTCGGGTGAGGCGATTTAAAAATTAAATGCGACTTTATATATATAAGAAAACTAAAACTTACTTTTATTCATAAAAGAAAATATATATTATATATATAAAAATGAATTAAAGCTAACTTACATGATTAATATGTTGCTTTTTGTACAGTACAGTAATAATTCCTTGTTACTGAAGTCGTGAGCGCATGTATGTGGGTTGTTATTTTTTGTTATTACTGTGTGTGTGTGTGTGTGTGTGTGTGTGTGTGTGTGTGTGTGTGTGTGTGTGTGTGTGTATGTGTAAGAGAGGGGAGGGGTGATCAGTGGGTATTGGTTGCGAGGAAGGAAGTCCATGGACAGACTGGGACTAGGTATTTCAGCTGGACGAGGAAAGGGGAGGAATTTCCAGGGACGTAGACAGTGATTAGTCTGTCCCCTTCGTTGGAGGTGGATGAGAACGATTGGACGATCTGATCCCAATCGGTAGATTGAGGATCGCGGTGGACAGGAGGGGGAGTTGGGAGATGATTAAAAGAGAAAAGGGGAGTTGGGAGCTGATCAAAAAGGAAAGGAGAGGGAAGGAATCGTTCCTCGAAGAGCGGAGGAGAGTAGTTGAGGATCTCTAGAACCCCAGGGTTGAGGACTGGAGGGATTGTTAGGTCAGTGGTTCTGTAGGTGTTGGTGTGGGCGAGTATGATACGGGAGTATAATCAATCGAGTTGTCGAGCGATAGTGAAGGTACTAAATGAGCTACCCTTTCGGGTGACCGCGGCGTTATTATCACGGTACGGCGGCTGCAGGTCGGTTCTACCGGTGTTAAGTCGTCAGGTACCGGACGGTTCCGC
>NW_017299822.1:182700-184464 GCF_001594075.2 Trachymyrmex cornetzi | reverse complement strand
TTGGCAGATTTTATTCTTTTATATTAGCATCTCTTTTGCGTAATGACCAAGCGTATCAGGAAGCGTAGACGCGCCACGGATCACGCTCGGCAGCTGCTTTGACATTTCATTGTATCGTCGTGCCGTCTCGCCCGCCACCCTTGGAAGGAAGACAGAAGAAGGACCGGATCGTAAGGACGGCCGCAGGGCAGAGAGAAGGGCACACATCCGGGAGCCCGGATTAGCAGGTTGTACCATTTTATATCATTGCTTGTAACCGCTGTCACATAAAAAAGGGACCATACTTTCACCATGCACCCCTTGCAGAGCACCGGAGGAGGCCAGAATTCCCGGCTACCCTGGAGGGGCCGGACGGACGCCGTCGGGAGCTTAGGACGAGCGGGAAGGAAATCCATCCCAATCTCCTCCGCCAGGCCAGGAAGTGCAGGGGCCGTGAACAGGGACACCACCCTTGACAGGAATCCCATTGCGCGCTCGCATGAGCGAGGATTCAAGGCCGCGCGGGCCTGCACGGCACGCGCGAATGCCGTGACACGCGGAAGCCAATCGGCGTGACTACCTCCCCCGCAGGAGGGGAGAGCGCTAAGCAGCCTGCGAGAATCCGCCGGGAGCTCCCGGGCCTCACTCTTTCTGTGGACGAGCGAGCCGAGTGTCTTGTAAAGGGAGCGCGAGATCGCCGTCGCCGAGGCCGAGTACGAGGACGCAAAGGACCATCGAGAGGTTGGCGAGAGGAGGCTAAGAGGACAAAGGAGACGACGAGGGTGAGACGAGCGTCGCCGCTTGTAAAGCTGCCGACCGGGGTACGTCACCGGGTGGATCGCACGTAAGCCAGCTCGCCTCGTAACGAAAGATCGGCGTAATGGCCGCCGTGTAGAGCCGCGGACCCGCGAGCCACGTGCCATCCTCCCGAGCCTTGGAGATAATTAGCTGTCGCGTTTCGGGAATTAGAATAGAAGGAATAATATTCATTGCCGAGTTGATGTAAATTAGAGTCGTTCGGAGAGAATCGAGAGCCGAGTCGCGCTCGTTCCTCTCGCCACAGGAGAGTCACTTCCGGTTTTCGAGTATAGTAGAGTCGCGTAGAAACGCGTAGAATAATCACGTGTCAAGTCTCGTCGTGTCGCGTAACGACGCTTATTGCAGTTGCGTTATCGTTTAGTATCGCGTCGCGTAGGCACGCTTGCTATAATTGCGTCGCCGAGCATTGTGCTGTCGCGTCGGAACGCGGATTGTCGCGTTGCCGAGCTGATTTCCGGTAGTGGTGACCGAGTAGAGTCCGTTTCCGGGATTCACGTGCCGAGTAGAGTCGTGTCGCATCGAGGCGGTCGCTAGAATCACGTCGCACCATCGCCGTGGCGTTGGCCGCGGGCCGGCGTTACACGTCCGGAATCTGGTGGTACAGCGGGTACGGGTTCTGGCCGGTTGTCGAGGTGCGGGTGTTTGACACCGTCGGAAGATACCGCGGGGAAGGTCGGGGCTCGTGCTGTAGCGTATGACCGGCGTCCGGCGCTAGAAGTAAGTTAGCGATTCTCGGTGCGAGTACCGAGAGTACCGAGTAAGGCGGCGGAGCGAAGCTCCGAAAGGAACTTGTAATTGCGTAATCCATGTAATTAATTCTACTTTATCCTATTTTCTTAAATATAATTGTTCTTATTATTACGCTCTCGCGTAGTTTATTCGTGTGGCCTATCTCTCTCGCCCTCCGACAAATTTCCCACACCTTTTGCGACCCACTCCCTGCCGTCGCGAATCGGTTACGGGCAA
>NW_017299822.1:175211-182573 GCF_001594075.2 Trachymyrmex cornetzi | reverse complement strand
AAGATACTTTTGCGTACTTTGAGTACCGAGAACACGCGACGAAGTTGTGCCGTTGCTCGCGAGTACGGTTACAATATATATATATATATATGTATGTGTGGGTATATGCGGTCGGCTGCGCGCTGGTACAAAAAGGAGGGAGGGGTGACATGCAAATGTAGGGTGGATGGACATACTAGTGATGATCCGTGTGATGATTATTGCCAGGCGAATCGGTTTCAGAGTCCACGCAAGGCCAGCCAAGGATAACAGTGGCGGTTGGGTGCTCTCTATGAACTTCAGAGGTCACCGGAGCTCTCGAATAATGTTCTGGGCGAGTTGAATTTTTGCGAACTTTGCGTGGATTCGACTACTTTAGAATTTTCGCGAACTTCCGACGTGACTTCGACTACTTTAGAATTTTCGCGAACTTCCAACGTGATTTCGGCTATTGTTAAACTGTATCTTACGCTCTGCGCTTCCGCGGGGCCTCTATTTATACCCCGAAAAAAGGGCGTAGTGCCCTTTGTCTAGGATGCAATAGTTAGTTGTAATGTCGCGCGAGATTTACGATTTTTAAGATGTCCTATCGTTGTTCATCTAAAGTACACTGTTAAAAGAAGTTTAGAGAACAAAAGGAATGATTTATGTTTTCTCTAAAAGGGTCAAGATTGCTTTAAGCGAGTGATGAATTCCGCCATCTTCTCAATTATGATATTTTTCGTAATCTTGTCCCTTTTAGGCCTGCGTTATTGTTGTAATTTTTCCGGGATGATTGACGTTTACGAGTTTTTCGCGGAGCATGTGTGGTCTGTTTTTCAATTTTTATAAGGGGCCTCCTGCTCGCGTCTCGCAGTCGCCAATCGTAGTCGCGCATAGCCGATTATCTCGAAAGAAAAGGATCTGCGTCTGCAGGACGTAACAATTGATATGAGATCGTACTTTAATAATTTGAAATTTTATTTAATAGTGATAAAAATACTAAAAAGTTACCATCGATTTCATAGATTATGTCACTGGGCTTCTCAATTGCAACATTATCATTAACCTACAAAATCATATTTTAAATATTTTAAATATAATTATAATCAAATATAATTTTAAATATTTTCTCTGTCGCATTTGGTACATAAAACTTTATTAGATTTTGCAGAACAAAAAGTAATCTAAAATTTTTTAAATGTGTAAATACACTGCTCAAAAAAATTATGGCATAGAAAAATTGTGGGCAAAAATTGGCCAAATTTGGCTAACGATAACTTTGCGAAAAATTATCGTAGGATAACGTTTTTTTTCAAATTAAAGCTTGAAATCTCTTCTTTAAGACGCTATGGTCAGATTTTAAGTTTGATGCACCGTGTCACTGTAACTCTAAAAAATGTGAAGGTGAGTTTGTCATATTGAAAATTGCAAAGTTTATCGGAATGCACGGAATTTGTAAACATTTTTTAGGGAATGCTGTTTGCAGCGACATAAAGTTCAACTTTCCTCTTTAATTTAAAAAAAAACAGTCGCTACGATTTTTTTTTCAAAGTTACAGCACCTTAAAGTTACCCTTGTATTTTTTATATGTATCGACATTATCATTACCTGATATGCACCACGATGAGATTGCTGTTGGATTTTGTACAGCGTGTGTGTGCGTAAATTTCAGTACGTTCTTCGGATAGTATATACAACACAAATATGAGTAGAAAGTGTTTTCAAACCGTACTATTGCACACAAATTGTGAATGATTATCACGGACATTGGCGATATTCGGTACAGTATAAAATTTACCAGGTATATGAATATGAAACCGGAATTTTTTAATAGAAAATACACGTTTATTGCATGAAAATGATAACAAATATTTTATTCAAAGTATTGCCTATCGCTAGCTATACATTTTTCCCACCTGTCTGACAATTTGTGAATGCCACGCCAAAAAAATTGTTGCTCTTTTGAGTCAAACCAGTCATTTAGCTATTTTCGTACATCTTTGTAAGAAGTGAAGCGCTGCTGAGCAAGTGCGTGTCCCATCGATGCAAATAAGTAGTAATCGGACGTAGCCAAGTCTGGTGAGTAAGCCGCATGCGAAAGTATTTCCCAATCAAACGCCTCAATCGTTTCCTTGACCAGTTTTACTGTGTGTGATGGTGCATTATTACGAAGCAAAATCACTTTGTGTTGCCTTTTTTGATATTCCGGTCGTTTTTCACGCATAGCTTGATTCAAATTGATCATTTGTTGTCAGTAGCGTACAGTATTAACAGTTTCGCCAGGTTTTAGCAGCTCATAATAGATCACACCTTTCTGATCCCACCAAACACAGAGCATTGTCTTCCGTCCATAGCGATTTGGCCTTGCAGTCGATGTCAATGGTTCGCCTGGAGTTACCCATGATCTTTTACGCTTAGGATTCTCAAAATATATCCACTTTTCATCGCCAGTCACAATTCGATGGAGAAATGACTTTCTTTTGTACCTGGTAAGCACCATTTTGCAAGTGATTTTTCGGTTTTCCTGCTGTCTTTTATTCAGTTCACGTGGAACCCATTTTCCCATCTTCTGGATCTTTCCTATGGATTTCGAACGTATGGAGACGGCTTCTCGTATCACATTCAATTGATCCGCGAGTTATTGTTGAGTTTGAGCGTCATCCTCATCCAACAATGCTTGCAATTCGCTGTCTTCAAACTTTTTCGATGGTTTTCCACGTTCTTCGTTTCTCACGTCAAAATCGCGACTTTTGAATTTTTTAAACCACTCAAAGCACTGTGATTTACCAAGAGCATGCTCACCGCATGCTTCGACAAGCATTCGATGCGATTCTGCAGCAGTTTTCTTCAAATGGTAACAGAAAATCAATGCTGTCCACAAATCGTAGTTTCCAGGCACAAAATTCGACATGTTTAACGCTACTACTAACTATACTGTTGTATGAAACTTGTATTGTTGTGAGATGAAAATCTTTGTCAGATGTCAGAATATGGAATTGGCGTCAATGACGCGGTCTGACGGCAACTACATTGACAGCTATGGCCATCTATATATATTGTTATATTCCGGTTTCATATTTACATATCTGGTAAACTATTCCCACGATATAGCGCGCTGGGTGCGCGATTAGCGCTCTGGGTGCAGAGACTAGCGCTCTGAGTGCAGAGACTGCTATTGCTAGATCCACACTGCATCCGATGTGCGTCGTACGACGCTCTGCAACCAATCAGAAAACAGGATTCCGATGGATTTTGCTTCGTATCATCGGAATCCTGTTTTCTGTTTGGTTGCAGTGCGTCGTACGACGCAAATCAGATGCAGTATGAATCCAGCATATGAGTCGTCGCTATTTCATTCGTTATTATTGACATTATAAGTTGTACCAGCAATATATTTCGTACTTACAACGAATATACTAAAACAAATGTGATTTGTATCATACATAGAGTATTGTTTGTTACATTGACGAATAATAAGTAACTGATCGATCTGTTTTCCTTCCAAATCATTACATAATAAATCATTTTTTGTTAAAATAACAAAATCTTTCCTCTCAGTGCGGCCTCGGTAATCTGAAGGCTTAGGATGATCGCAAGAGATCCGTGTTCGATCTCTGGCCAAGGCAATAAAATTTTCGCAATAAAATTATTTAAAATTTAATATGTCATTCAGCATTATTTAAGATGCTTATGATCATCGAATTGTTAAATTGCTAGTCGCACATAATTTAACTTGTTATATTACTGCAATAGTAATATTACTGCGATAGTTCAGTGAAGTTTGCGTTTCAAGACTGAAAAATTGTTCGCATTTTAAAGGACTACGCACGTACATGGGTATGTGAAGTTAGCACCCCAACTATAGTATTCAGGAGTTCCGATTAGAGTTCCCGTTTCTTTTTTGACGAGACAAAGAGTTCTATATAATTTATAACAAGAGTTCCGCTTAATAAGTATTTTTAAACAATTTTTTTAAAATGGAGTGCTAGCTTCTTATCGAAAATCGAGATCCAATAGTTCTGAGCGGCCCAATAACTTCATTTCGTGAATACCAAGAGTTCCTGATACATAAAAAAAATTTTTGAAAAATAATAAAAAATTAAAAATTTTTGAAAAATCAATTTTTAGATACAATAGTTCTGAATAGAGTTCCTGCTTCCTTTCAACGATACGAAGAGTTCTCTGTACTTTTTAAGTCGAGATTCCCTTACTAACAATATTTAAATAATTTTTAAAAAATGGGGTGCTAACTTCTCATCGAAAATCGAGATCCAATAGTTCTGAGCGGATCAATAGCTTCATTTCGTGAATACCTCGAGTTCCTGATACATAAAAAAACTTTGACATGAAACGAAATTTATAAAAAAAAAATTAAAAAATTTTTTTATACAATAGTTCTGTCACATGTTAATTGTCATTCTGTCTATTTCGAAGAGTTCTAAGCGATTAAAATCAACACAGACCCAAAAATAAAAGAGATATGTACTTAAAACAAAATTTGAAAAATTGGTTGCAAAAGCACATATCTCCTTATGTAGCCATCCAATCGAATTTTCACCTAATACTTTTCGTCAGGGCTCGTCGAGAACTGCCCAGTACGCCTCGATCAGAACTACTGAGTACTCTCAAAAAATTTTCGACGTCGGACTTAGAAAATTTTCAATGATAGAGTTCAAATGTTCCAATATCTCGAAAACCGTTGACCCAATCGCTTTTTCACCTGATACTTTTCGTTAGAGCTCGTCGAGAACTGCCCAGTACACCGATCAGAACTACTGAGTACTCTGAAAAAATTTTCAATGACCGATCCCATGTAGCGTATCTCGCAAATCGTTGGCCCAATCGCATTTTCATTTAATACTTTTCGTTAGAACTCGTCGTGAACTGCCCAGAACGCCGATCAGAACTACTGAGTACTCTCAAAAACTTTTCTCTTTTTTTGAGAAAATTTTTTGAGAGTACTAGGCAGATCTCGACGAGCTCTAACGAAAAGTATCAGGTGAAAAAGCGATTGGGTGAACGGTTTTCGAGATATTGGAACATTTGAACTCTATCATTGAAAATTTTCTAAGTCCGACGTCGAAAATTTTTTGAGAGTACTCAGTAGTTCTGATCGGCGTACTGGGCAGTTCTCGACGAGTCCTGACGAAAAGTATTACGTGAAAAAGCGATTGAATGGCTACATAAGGAGATATGTACTTTTGCAACCAATTTTTCGTACTCTCAAAAACTTTTCTCTTTTTTTGAGAAAATTTTTTGAGAGTACTAGGCAGATCTCGACGAGCTCTAACGAAAAGTATCAGGTGAAAAAGCGATTGGGTGAACGGTTTTCGAGATATTGGAACATTTGAACTCTATCATTGAAAATTTTCTAACAATTATCGTATATATACCTCTTATACAGAGTGATTCAGAAAAACCCCGTGTCCTTGCTCAAACGTGTTCCTGGCTAAATTCTAAGATGATATTTCCTTTACGAAAATTTTATCCGACGCTTACTTTTTAAGCTATTAAAGGATAAATTTAACGAATCACAAGTCGCGTATAGAAGGTAAGCAGGGGCGGCGTCGATCGCACTCTAACTCTTCGAAATAGACAGAATGACAATTAACATGTGACAGAACTATTGTATAAAAAAATTTTTTTCAAAATTTTTTAATTTTTTTTATAAATTTTGTTGTATGACAAAATTGTTTTTTATGTATCAGGAATCTTGCTCAAACGTGTTCCTGGCTAAATTCTAAGATGATATTTCCTTTACGAAAATTTTATCCGACGCTTACTTTTTAAGCTATTAAAGGATAAATTTAACGAATCACAAGTCGCGTATAGAAGGTAAGCAGGGGCGGCGTCGATCGCACTCACCGTCTGACGCGAGCAAGGGCATTCGTTGAATCAGCTGTCTAAGGACATAGAGTTATTCTGTCTCACATAATAAACGCCCACACAAGCGCTCACACTCTCTCTCTCTCTCTCTCTCTCTCTCTCTCTCTCTCTCTCTCTCCCTCCCTCCCTCTCTCTCTCTCTTTCTGTTACCTCGTTTAAATTCTCGGAATTGTTAAATCTTTTGTGTTGGGAAACAATTGTACAAAGGTAACTAAGGGGTAAGAATAAATTAATAATTCTTATAATGTAAAAATTTCTTGGTAAAATTTTTTTTCTGTTTGATCATTAGAACCAGGAAATTATTTGTTCAATTGTTAATCTGGATACACTGGTAGTGTCTCGGCTCTAAGCCAAGCGCAGCGACACTGCCGTGGCTACTTTACGGGAATCTGTCAAGATTTCCAGACGGCGATTATGGGATCTCAATTAACGGCTGTCCCGATTGAGTTCTAAGTGTGCTCAATCGATGGCATCCGCTCGGAATATATAATGAAAGTGTTTTTGTTTTTTCTCTACGAGCGGAGATATTGCGATGCAAAATGTTCCAAAATCCGAATTGAAATTTTTAATTTAAGAAACGTTGTCGTCGTCGACAGGGCTATGGGGTGGGGGATATGTCCTTTTGGATTTTTCGGCGCTAGAGGCAAATGTGGCGCTGGCAATGTGCATGTGCATGGTCACATCGCACATGTGTCTTTTTCGGTGGCTGATGATTACGTTAGGAAAACTGTCACATCGATGGCATAGAAGACATATAAGTGATTTTCTATACTCCTACATTTGCACGAAATGAACGAATCTAGCAAAATAAAAATGTATATCGCTTTATTCCGTGGACCGAGATCGTTAAAGTTGATCACTCTTCAGGTTAGAAAACATATCCGTCATATCGATGGCATAGATAGTAGTATAGATTATACAGCAGAGTGTTTGTTTCGTTAAATATTTGTCTATAAAGCAACATGTAAAGCAGAATTGTTTTTCTTTATGCTGTCGATGCAACAGATTTCCTCTGGATATCTGTCAACTTTAACTATAACGATAACAATTAATATCTCGGTTCGCAGTAGTGCAAGAATTCGTCGAATGATTTTATCAACCTTGAGGAGGTTCGACCTTGTATGTACATTATTATGTAACTTGTAATTTAAAGATACGTTTCATGATGCATTTCTTCGAGGTTTGTCTCAAATGTGCAATTCACACGAAGATGTTTGGAACAAAATTTGGAACTTCGTCAAAATTTCATTCACGTATGGTTTAGATATCTGCTTATCTGCGACAATTTCCCAAGTCTGCCAGGAGCTATTGCATATCAAGAAAATTTTCTCTAATGGAATTTACGAATATGTAACAAACACAAGTAATATTATATTTCATTCCTTCCACAAATTATCTAGTTATTATTATGTATGATTCATGAAGATAATAAGAACGATATACAGACTTCCTGTTGATTTCTGTTATCATGGTGAACATGATTGTCTTAAATTTACAGGCAACGAAAAGGAAGGA
>NW_017299822.1:162706-164829 GCF_001594075.2 Trachymyrmex cornetzi | reverse complement strand
GGCGCCTGCGCAGGTTACAAGGAGGCGCGAAAATTGAACGCTCAGAATTGCCTGCAACATATCTTACTAAATTTAAGAAAGAGTCTGCATAAGTACGCGACGGTTTGGAGCAAGAGCAAATTTGGTTAAATTATCGGTAGAAGAAGGGGCTTGATCAATGACACGTCTGAAAGAGTGCGCGTTATCCTTAGTATCGGGGCAATCATAAATCATATGCAAAATGTCCTGTTTTGTTCGACCTTGTATGTACATTATTATGTAACTTGTAATTTAAAGATACGTTTCATGATGCATTTCTTCGAGGTTTGTCTCAAATGTGCAATTCACACGAAGATGTTTGGAACAAAATTTGGAACTTCGTCAAAATTTCATTCACGTATGGTTTAGATATCTGCTTATCTGCGACAATTTCCCAAGTCTGCCAGGAGCTATTGCATATCAAGAAAATTTTCTCTTGAGGGATCGTCAATAAGGTTTTTGCGATGTAAACTATAATTTAAGTTATAGTGATCCGAGCGCATGCGATTGAGCGTGACGATGGCTTCTCTGACAATTTTCATGCAAAAGTACCTTGGAATTTACGAATATGTAACAAACACAAGTAATATTATATTTCATTCCTTCCACAAATTATCTAGTTATTATTATGTATGATTCATGAAGATAATAAGAACGATATACAGACTTCCTGTTGATTTCTGTTATCATGGTGAACATGATTGTCTTAAATTTACAGGCAACGAAAAGGAAGGACAAAGAAGGTATGCACACAGGTCGGAGTATGGGACTTTGAAATTAGGTTCGATGCCTTGGCGAATCGCACGTTTAGCGAGTTGGTCAGCTATTTCGTTGCCTTCAATGCTTCTATGTGAAGGGATCCATATAAAATTAATTTTTAAACCCGCAGATTCGGCCTCATCCAGCGCCGATTTCAAGAGAGGGATAAGGTAGTTGTTAGTGGGATTATGGTAGCCTTTAACAGCCTCCAGGACGCTCTTAGCATCAGTTATGATGGTAGCCTTGGTTAATTTAAGGTCAATTGAAACCGTGATAGCGGTATAAATGGCATATGCCTCTGCGGAAAACACAGAGGTACATGAAGGAAGCTTAAACATGAACTCCATTTCCAACTGCGGGGAGAAAACCGTTTGATGATTGTGCTGTGGTGCATCGACGACCTTTTATGATTTATACTGTAATAATAAATCAAAGCTACTTTCAATATTTAAGAAACAAGTTAAGGAAAAATTGTCAATGTGAGCCAACACAAGATGTATCTTTGTGAAATAACTGTCATATATTATAAATCTAGAGTATAAATTACAAACGTTTCGTCATCATTATTGTGTCCTCTTTAAATTCTAGATGCAGTAAGTGTCCCAACGAAATAAAGTAAACTTGCATACTATATCTAGAATATGGTTTATACATTTGAAGCAAACCCAATAATGATGTCGAAACGTCTGTAATTTATACTTATGATTTATATTTTGTGTTCGCTCACAATGGTAATTCTTCCTTAATTGATTTCTGTTATAATTTCTTATCATGGTGAACATTGTTGTCTTAAATTTATAGGCAACGAAAAGGAAGGAGAAAAAGCTGGTTAATTAGTTAGAGAATTTTTTATTAATCCGAAACAAATTGATCGCAATGACATTGGTGATGATTGTGCTGTGGTGCATCGACGACCTTTTATGATTTATACGGTAATAATTAATCGAAGGCTTCTTTCAATATTTAACAAATAAGTTAAGGAAAAATTGTCAACGTGAGCCAACACAATATGTTCCTTTGTGATATAACTGTCATATATTATAAATCATGAGCGTAAATTACAGACTTTTCGACATCATTATTGTGTCCTCTTTAAATTCTAGATGTAGTAAGCGTCCCAGTGAAATAAAGTAAACTAGCTTACTATATCTAGAATATGGTTTATACATTTGAAGCAAACACAATAATGATGTCGAAACTCTGTAATTTATACTTATGATTTATAATATATGACAGTTATTATTTCCTAAAAAATATTTTGTGTTGGCTCACATTGGTAATTCTTCCTTAATTGATTTCTGTTATAATTTCTTATCATGGTGAACATGGTTGTCTTAAATTTACAG
>NW_017299822.1:150934-152484 GCF_001594075.2 Trachymyrmex cornetzi | reverse complement strand
CCGCCGCACCAACATGCGCACTAAATTTGTCTTTAGATCCATCAGTGTAAAATAACACCGAATCAGAAGTGAGTAACTGAAATTCCTGATTAAAAAAGGTTTGAGCATCTGGCACAGGCCAAAAGTTAGAAACATCCTTAAGAGGAAGGGAGAGAGAGGCAAAAGAGATGGAAATGGAAGTGGATTTAAAAGAGGAGCGGAAATTAGGAAGGGTAAAAGAGCGATCTATAGTTGAATGATAAGATGTCCAAATTTGATAAAATATGGAAGCAGCTGGAAAGTGAGAATGTAAGAATTTAACTTTATGCATTGTGTGGTGGCAGTGTCGCACAATAGGAGTAATTTGTTGATTACAATATGGCCATTTACCAAGGAAGTTTTAAGGAAATATCGTGAGAAAAGAAGACGAATTCTATAGGGTAGGGTGAGTTCAACCGTTTCAGCGTCATCATTATTGTGTCCTCTTTAAATTCTAGATGTAGTAAGCGTCCCAGTGAAATAAAGTAAACTAGCTTACTATATCTAGAATATGGTTTATACATTTGAAGCAAACACAATAATGATGTCGAAACTAAAGGCGAAGGGCTTGATTTTGAATTACTTGAAGCGAGCGAGACAAATTGTTCTGGATTAGACCAAAAATATGTGCCGCATATTCAATGGATGCGCGTAACAAAGCCCTATAGATTGTAAGCAGCATGTGAGGGTGAGCCCCCCACCAAGTGCCTGTGAGCGCCCGGATAATTTGAAGGATACGTTTGGGTTTATCGATAATATATCTCATGTGGCTCCTGCCAGATAATTTAGGATCAAGAAGCACTCCAAGGAAACGAACCGTAGAGGTTTTTTTTCAAATTGATCGCAATGACATTGGTGATGATAGTGCTGTGGTGCATCAACGACCTTTTATGATTTATATGGTAATAATAAATCGTAGGCTTCTTTCAATATTTAACAACTAAGTTAAGAAAAAATTGTCAATGTAAGCCAACACAAGATGATCCTTTTTGTGAAATAACTGTCACATATCATAAATCTATAGTATAAATTACAGACGTTTCGTCATCATTATTGTGTCCTCTTTAAATTCTAGATGCAATAAGGGTCCCAATGAAATAAAGTAAACTTGTTTACTATATCTAGAATATGGTTTATACATTTGAAGCAATCACAATAATGATGTCGAAACGTCTGTAATTTATACTTATGATTTATAATATATGACAGTTATTATTTTCAAAATTTTGTGTTGGCATACAATGATAATTCTTCCTTAATTGATTTCTGTTATAATTTCTTATCAGGTTGAACATTGTTGTCTTAAATTTGCAGGCAATGAAAAGGAAGGAGAAAGAAGCTGGTTAATTAGTTGGAGAATTTTTTATTAATCCGAAACAAATTGATCGCAATGACATTGGTGATGATTGTGCTGTGGTGCATCGACGACCTTTTATGAGTTATACGGTAATAATAAATCGAAGGCTTCTTTCAATATTTAACAAATAATTAAAGAAAAATTGTCAATGTGGGCCAACACAAGATGTACCTTT
>NW_017299822.1:138309-140611 GCF_001594075.2 Trachymyrmex cornetzi | reverse complement strand
CCCGAATTGATTATTGGGTAGTAAATCAGACATAGGAGATTCGATAAGCCAGTAAAGGCGACGGAGAATCATCCTCTCCATGACCTTCAGGAGGCAAGAAGTAAGAGAGATAGGGCGAACTCCATTGTTATTGGGCTTAGGTAGGAGATGGATTAAAGTGTGTGACCATTGAGAGGGAAAGGAAGAACAACGGTAAATGTTGTTGAAAATGTAGAGTAGAGAGAGAAGGTGTTCTGTAGGGAAGGCCTTAATGATCGGATAATCTATCCTGTCAAGACCAGGGCTGGAGGAAGTTTTGACCGAGTGAAGAGAGGCACGCAGTTCCTCGAAAGTAAAAGGAGCGTCAAGCCAGGCGAAATTCCCATCGTATGGCAAGAAAGGAGTAGGAGATGGGGGAGGACATGAAGGGGGACATAGCCTATCCATAGCATCAGCGATTATAAGAGATAAATCCGCATTACGATTTTGCGCAGGACAGTTGGCAGGAATAAGACGACGATTGCGGAAACGCTTGAGCATCCGCCATACATCAGGAATGGTTGTAATTTATACTTGTGATTTATAATATAATATAAATTATATACAAACTTACCTTTTTAAAAAATAGGTAAAAAAAGCTCTAAGCGTTGGTGAAACTGGCCCAAATGGTGCTTCTCATAAAGAATTACCATTTGGGCCATTTCCACCAATGCCAATTACTTAATCGACCATGAAACTGATAACTAATCACATTTGCTGTTTAGTAGAACTAATTGCTTGGCCTTGCGGAGAATCTTGCTGGTTTGAGAGACCACCGACCTATAGAAAACGTAGTTATCTCATGTAGGAGAATGCCTATAAGCTTCGAGGGCATCACTGCGGCGTTTGGTAGCAGATGAACAGTCAGGGGTCCACCAAGGAGCCGGGGGAGGTCCCTTTTTAGTAAAAGATGCCCGAGTAGTGCTAGAAGAAGGAGAAGGTTTAGAATGGAAGAAATGCTTATAACTATTCGAGACGAGGTTCATAAAGGTATTATACTGAGTGATAGGGTCATCAGGATCAATCTCCTTTATGGCATTCCCCCGTCCCCCCTGCTTCAAGGGCGCCCAATTCTCACCTTCGACTCTCACTCTCTCCTACCCCCTGCTTTAGGGGCGCCCGACTCTCACCTTCGACTCTCACCCCCCCCGCCCCCTGCTTCAGGGGCGCCCGATTCTCACCTTCGACTTTCACCCCCTCTATCCCGTGCTTCAAGGACGCACAGCTCTTACCTTCGCGTGAAAAGTCATTGCCTTCCTAAATAGAGAAGGAGACGGGATAAATCTCGTTTCGCGAGATCAGTATATTGATCTTGGATTACAATATATTGACTTCGGATGGTGTGCATTAAGGTCACCAAGAAGTATAGAGCGGATATGGTTATTAAGGAAGGAGGTTAGAGAGGAAATGGCTGTGGCAGAAGTAGATTCGTACGGGTGCCTATAGGCGCCTATAAGATATAGATGAGAGTTATTAAGAGTGAGAGCTATACCTAGAGCCTCAAAGGAGTCGTCAACAATAGAAGACAGATCTATAGATGAGTAAGTAATTGGATTACGAATGAGGACCATTATTCCTTTAACATTAGCCAAATTGGAATCAATACGCAAACAGTCAAAGCCGTGTACGCGAAAGTCCTGAGTGGAACTCACGCAAGTTTCTGCTAAGAAGAGAATATCCAGGGATTCGGCCAGTTTTTCGATGTCTCCCTTTTTCCCAATTGCACCACGGCAATTCCAGTAAGCTATTTTGAGAGAGTGAGAATTAGACATTTCGGTTTAGAAAATTCTGAAGAAAATTAAGAGTGTTCTGAAAATCAGGACCAAATATTGTAGCAAGAAAATTGGGCGGAACGGCATTAAGTATTTTGAGAAGGAATGAAATAATCCAGTGTATAATACGAGGCGAATCGTTACTATTAGCATATTATAAATTTGAAGCTAAGGGAGGGGCCGAAGTAGGGGGAGTCAGGGTATAATCGTAGAAATAGATGAGGCAAAGATAGGCAAAAGAAAATATAATTCTGGACGAATAATTAGAAGACAATGGGTCTTCGGTGGAATTGAACGAAATACTAAGAAAACGTTCATTTTGCCTAATCGATCTACTGAAATACTTCTGCCAATTATTCGAAAATATATCGCGCCCGGTTCTATAATTCATTCTGATAAATGGCGCGCATACGATACTTTACACAATGAAAATTTCACACATTTCACAGTGAATCACAGTACAAATTTCGTAAATCCTGAAAATGGTGTACATACACAAAATATAGAAAGAC
>NW_017299822.1:122753-128159 GCF_001594075.2 Trachymyrmex cornetzi | reverse complement strand
ACGGCAATTCCAGTAAGCTATTTTGAGAGAGTGAGAATTAGACATTTCGGTTTAGAAAATTCTGAAGAAAATTAAGAGTGTTCTGAAAATCAGGACCAAATATTGTAGCAAGAAAATTGGGCGGAACGGCATTAAGTATTTTGAGAAGGAATGAAATAATCCAGTGTATAATACGAGGCGAATCGTTACTATTAGCATATTCTAAATTTGAAGCTAAGGGAGGGGCCGAAGTAGGGGGAGGGACCGGAGGGGGGGGAGGATAACCAAACCCAGGAGGGTAAATGTTGGGGGATCTACCATTGAGAGCAAGAAGGAGGGATTCATGTGCTTCCTGTAGAGGATCACGAGGATCCGTAGCATACCGGCTCCCAGGCATAGTCCTGTTAGAATGTGCCTCATTGTATTGCTTAAGTGTAACGGTAGAATAGGGCGGCAAGGAGCGCGATTGGTCATGTGGAGGGGGTGAAGGGGTAGTCTTACTTGTGACCGATGAGTAGGAACGACCAGGTAAATCTGGACTGAAGCGAATCTGAGGCCCATGACCGGGACCAGCAGCCAGAAGATCGCGGTACTCCACAAGAGTACGGTTGCGGTTAGATTTGTGAGAGGTTGAGAGGGAAGGGAAAGCCGAGGAATGAAAAATATTAGGAGAGGAAAAGAAGGGGGGAAAAGGCGAGGAGGAAACCTGTCTATTACGGGCCTCATGGTAAGAAATATTTTCTATCCTGCTTCAGGGGTGCCCGACTCTCACCTTCGACTTTCACCCCCTCTACCCCCTGCTTCAAGGGGCACAGCTCTTACCTTCGCGTGAAAAGTCGTTGCTTTCCTAAATATCGAATTCATGCTTTTTTCGATATTATGAGTGCTTTGTATCCATTACAAAATAATTAAATCTTGTTTTTGTTTGATGTAGGAGGGGCAAGTTGTTGAGGACGGCAAGTGCTCCCCCCTACAGTTGCAACAGAGGGGCGGGAGTTGAAGGCGGGTACATTCTTCTGGAATTGCATGTTTATTGTTCCCACAACGGGGACATCTCGCCTTACTCTTACAATCAGCGCTAACATGGCCATATCGCAGGCATGAAAAGCACATGAGAACCCTAGGAAAGTAGGGAGAGACCGGAAAGTTAACGTGTAAAAAGGTGATTGCACGTGGTAAAATTTGTGGCGAAATTTCACAAGGACGGTTCTAGAAGGAGAGGTAACAATTTCGCTTCATGACCTTGACAACATATGTCAAGGTCAAGGTCATTGGGTGGGGCTCCCCTAATCTACATTTTTACCATATTTTCTTTTCCGCACCGTGTGATTTCATCCTTAGACCCTACGTACAATGGAGGAAGTATTATTATAGGAATAGAAATAAATACCAAAACAAATAAAAATTTCAAAGCAAATTAAAATTTCAGAACAAATATTAAGTTACGCCATTATTTTTAAGTACGCAAATATTTGCGGGCATCTACATTCAATATTTTGGCATTTATCTTAATCATGGAAATTAAAGCTCAAATTCTGTTGGCTGCTGCAGAGTCACAGAAATGGATAGCTACTTTATTCCTACCTGCCGACTTAACCTACAAGATCATCCCGTCTGCAAATCGTGAAACGATTCGGGCAACCGAAATAGGATCTAAACGTGTATCACTATTATCGTTAGAATTATCGGCCACACGTCGCACAAAGACAACGAATGGGGAACGATCCCCTTTCTCATAGGTGATGTTTAGTTGCTCTGTGATTTATGCAGTGTTGTTATTTTAGATGTTTAGTGTGTAAACTCAAACTTGAGTATGAACGTTGTGAACGCTCGATCTTTGAGTGTATATACTCAATGTTTGAGTGTAAACGCTCACAATTTAAGTGTAAACACACAATTTTCAGAGTAAACTCTCAAAATTTGGGATTTACACTCAAATTTGAGTAGAAACACTGAAATTTTCAGATTTTTTTCCGTAAGGGTGGTTATGCGCCGGAGAACGAGATCTCGGGCGAGAGCTAGACTGCACCAACACGATAGAGGTTGCAGAGCCGAATGGAGAGAGATCCCGCGAGACACGCGATGTTCTATCCTTTCTGTTCGACTCCTATTGCCTGTAATACATATTTTATGGTTTTATTAATTATTTTAATATATTAAAGGAATTTGTAAAAACTTATTAGTTTTTATATTAATTTGTAATTTAAAATTTAAAAACTAAAAGTATTTATTATAAAATGTATCTGTTTGAAACATTCAAATTTTACATTATTATTAAAAACGATTTTATTAATTAACATTGAATAATTTGCAATTTTTAAATACTTAAGATCCTGAAAGTCTGAAATTTAGCAATCTCATATTCATTTATCCTTTATTATGGTAATAACATGCAGGCAGATAGTTCGCTCTTTAAATGTATCTTATTTAATTATGCAAGATTCGCAGGAGATGTTAGCGAAATCGCAGACCAAGCTCATCTAGATATATCTCATTAATGTAATTTTTGCGAAATACATACAGGCGTACGTATATCACATCTCTTTTGCGTAACACGCTTGGCTGAAGGTACATACACTGACAAAAATCTACAAAGACCGATAATGGTGAGAGTAAAGAGATGCGAAAGGGATTGCCCATAAAAAATAGAGACATTGCGAAAAAGAGAAAATTCTAAAATATAATTTTTATCAGAAAGAAAGGAGAAAGGGGAAAAAAGAGAAAACATTATTTGACTTCGAACAAAACCTTCTAAATAAACTAATGTACAGTATATACAAAGTGCAAATGATAATGTAATAACATTAATGTATTAAAAATGTAGTAAAAATGTTTTCCAAAATTATAAATTTACTTTAAGTTTTTTACATAGTTTATAACTGTCTCTTTTATATACACGATTAAGGACACGAATTCAAGAATGTATTCAACAATCAAGAGATCCAGTTTTACATTTTCACTTCTCAAATTTTTGATATTTGAGAGTTCTGGCGAGAAATTCTTGTAGATTTTAAAACTAAAATTTGAAAACTGGGAACTTCTAAATATTTTATTAATACTTAGGGTATATTCATAGTCGATTAATATTTAGGGTAATATTCATAATTGATTTTTATATTTAAGACCGTCTTAAGTATATTCTTAAAATGTCACGAACCAATCAGAGAGCCGTATTAGGAGATCTTAAGACATTATTTAAGACGACCTTGAAATAAGAACGGACTATAAATATCGCCCTTAAAAGTTAATTTCCTTTCTTTGTATCTCTATTTCTTTTTATTTTTTATCTCAACTGAATAGCCGAGATCACAACTTTCTTTTACATTTTTTAAATACCACTCACAGGAAATTCAAATAAAAAATTTTTGCTCTACAGTGCTTAATATATTCTGTGAAATTTTAAGAAATAATTTATCAATGTCAAATATAAATCGTATAATGCACTTTTCACAACAAATATAAATAAAATAATTGTGTGGTAAGGTAATTCTCGATTTTCAAAGAGAATTTTCGGTAGCATTGCGTTACTTAAAGATCTTAAATAATAAATTCCTTAAATTTTCAATTACTGTTAAACAAAATACGAGTAGTGCGTAAACTTTACCAAAGCTTCCTAAAATTTGACGGAAGTAGAGAAACAAACGAGACAGGACGAAACAGAGTAATCCTCGAGATCAAAAGTCACGCGTGGACAAGGATAGTTTGCACCCTGTATATACGCGTAACAATAGTTTAATATTTATATTGTCATGTTCGAGTCAAAGGAACGGTGGTGGCGGGCACCGCGTTCTAATTCGTCGGACAAAAATTTGCTCCCTTTCAAGGGGTGTATTCACGTCGTTCGCTGATGAATTTTCACTCGAAGCCATTGACGCGATAACATCGCTGCATTATTACTTTACTCACCACTTGGATTCGTAATTAAACTTAGCCCTCTATGGTGCGTCTCTGTGTGTTGTCTGATTAATTCAAAGTCGATTTGCCATCGATGAAAGTGTCGAGATATCAATTGTCATGGAGCGATAACGGATTGATAATTTAAATAGTTCCAAATCGTTTCTTGTTATATCTGCCATTAAATCCGTCGCAACTTAATACAAAATGTTATTCATGAATTTATGAATTAACTCCAAGTAGAACGTATATCAATAAAATATTGACTTACAATCAGCCATGACAATATTTGATAATAAAAACTAAAAAAACCTTTTTAATGTATGTGTTTTTTTCACAATTTGATGTATGTGTGCATTTTTCGAAAATTATTATCAGTTAAAATACGGAGGTATAAACAGTAAAATAACAAGTATATGACTTATATTTTACAAAATTTTTATATAAAAATAGTTTTATATAATAAATTTTCCTTGTAAAAATAAATTTTTCGCGAGTAAAAGTTTCGCGAGTATATATAATTTCTGGATTTTTCTTCTGTTATCTTCGTCAATATCGAAAATTTCCTAAATCGTTATTAAATCGGCATTTATCTTACAAAATGTGCAACATTATAATTGTTAAATATATACATATATTTTTTCTGGGTTTTTCTTCTGTTATTCTTATCAATGTCGCCGTATCGAAATTTTGTAAAAGAGCCTTAGGAACATTAATTCACAAAAGCGGGAACTATAGATATCCAGAAAAAAGGCTCTTATAAATGACTTGTTAAGTTTTCATCGATAAAACATCCGTCGAAGGGCGACACGTTGTCGAGACATTAAACGAACCGCGAGAGTTCACAAAGATATCAATTTAACTTTGCCGTTTTAGAAAAGGAAAAAATCTTAAAATAGTGAGGCAACCGCGACGACCGAAATAGTGTTCGGGTTCTCTCTTTCTCTCTATTGTCAATTTGTAAAATCTAGAAAATCGCTTAACAATTTTGTATAACGAAATATAATCATTAGCTAGATTGGGAACGTTACTTAATAAAAGTATAACGCATTACCGTCAATAATTACTAATTTTGAAAAATAATACATTATCCTACCGTTATTTGAAAAGTAATGATTCGTTACTTCTTTTGTTACCTTTTTATAATGTTAAAATAAGATATTAAATTTAAAAATTATTTAATAATTTGTTTAATAACTATTTAATAATTAGTATGTATTGCAAAAATCAAATAGAAGCAAGGTAACATTATGGCACTCTAGTTACATTTTATACAATAATTTGATTAATATAATTAATATTTAAAAAACTTAACAATTACGTCATCAAATATATAGGAGATAAATGCCTTTTAACGGACTAGCTGGATCTTAAGTACTCTCTCTCTTATTTAATTCTATGTGTATTTATATATTACGTACGTGGGGTATGTGAAGTTAGCACCCCAACTATAGTACTCAGAAGTTCTGATTAGAGTTCCCGTTTCTTTTTGACGAGACAAAGAGTTCTATATAATTTATAACAAGAGTTCCG
>NW_017299822.1:105468-114455 GCF_001594075.2 Trachymyrmex cornetzi | reverse complement strand
TCGTCTGAGATGAGGAAGCCTTAGATTTTATAGTTTTTTTGGGCTTTAGAAATTTCGCAGCAGAGGAAAGCAAATCTCGCGGTGGATGAGTCTGACTAATTCCCTCATCGTCACGATCATCGCTAACACGCTCGAAAAATTTATCAAACTCTTGAAGAGAGGCAGACAGACGTTTACTAATGGATGCCGAGCCACCGCCGGGATACGGCGAGGCGGGAACACCGTCCTGCATAGCAGGACCAAAGCGTTAAAAGCAGGCAATAAAGAGCTTACTTACGCGCAAATGGATAAAAGGAGCCTCAAAGAGGCAAACAAACCGCACCAGGAATCGGGTCAAGGCCGAGGATACATGAGAGACAACCAGAAGAGCGCAGGCGCCAGGTGTCCACACAGGATGGATGCTCACGAGCGAATGACACGACCCGACGTGATACGACGCGAAGCCTGAGCTCGACGAGCTCGACGAGCTCGACAACAAGAATCAAGCAGGTTAGGTTTTACGGACAGAATTAAGAGTAATAGAAATCTGATTTATCGGCCGCTTGTAATTGTTGATAAGTCAGGCTGCGACTAGAGGCTACATTGGTTATAGCATGCTACAAAAGCAGGCATTATTGGTTCATTTGACATTACGAATATGTGCATCGAGATTATTGACGCGCTGAATCATAATGTTCGTTCGCATCGCAGCATGTTCCAGCATGCTCCAACGTGCACCAGCATGCTTTTACCATAACTCCTATTCATTTTAACGAGCCCGTTAGAACAAATCTTGCGATTCAGCGCGCAAATAATCTCGAAGCACACATTCGTAATGTCGAATAAACCAATAATGTCTACTTGTAGCCAATATCAGATTGTCAATCGTGTCAATTATCATAATTACTTTTGGCAATGTTTACTAATATTGAATAATCTAGAATTATTCAATTTTGAAATTAAATTTAATATTAATACAAAAATTAAATTTTATATTTTTAAATTTAATTATTTGCGAACTAAAACAATATTCCTCGAAATGAAATATTTGGTTGCCCTGAAAAAGGCAGATTAATTATTAATTGCAATTTTCGGACATCTCGATCTTCTTTTTCATAATAAATGCTCGAAGTGTCCACCGTCCATTGTGATGCAAGCTCTCATCCGTCTCAATAAATTTGCCTGCATTCTTTCATTACGTCGATGTCGATGGACCAAATAGCATCGTGAAGCTTGTTATTCAGTTCTTCCACGTCCTCGGGAAGCTGCCTATACAATTTTTTTCTTGCAGTTGTGAGGACCAGCGCCGTCTTGTTGAAATATTATTTTATTGTGATCCAAGAGTGGCACGTCTTTCAGAAAATCAGGTAGATTTTCTGTTAGAAATTGCACATATGATGCGCCATTTAGCCTTTCTGGGAGGATTACTGAGCCCAATATTTTTGTTCCCATAATCCCGGCCCAGACGTTCAATTTCCAACGAATTTGAAAATTTTTGGGCCGCGTCACTCGCGGATTCTCGTCGTCCAATACGTGCATATTATGCGAGTTCAGAAGTCCTTCTCGTGTAAACAGCGATTCATCGCTAAATATTACATGAAAAGGAAATTCTGGATCTTCGTCAGCTCTTCTGAGGAAATCCTCGCAAAACATTTTCCTCCGAGGATAGTCTTCTTCTCGTAGATGTTGCATGCTAGTGTAATGGTAGGCGTGCAATTTTTCTTCTTTCAAAATTCGTTGTACGGTCGAATACGATAATCCGTGCTGTCGAGCAATATCTCGAAGGTTGAATTGCAGGATGCTTATAAGTGTTTGTTCCATTTAAAAAATAATCTATTTAGACATCAAAGATTAATATGGCACTCTTTGCCTGAACATGTATCTTCCTCTTTTTTTAGTAGACAAGAATTTATTATGAACAAAATATAGTGGCAAGAAAATAAGAGAATAAACAATAAATTAAAAAATTTAAGAGTAGGTTCAGAATATTAAAAAAAGAGTAGTATAGATCCTATTAAGTTTGATTTACGGTCAGAAGCCGCTAATGCTAATACAGATTTCATTCCGGCGAAAATAGAAAAGATATCCTCACAAATAATAGAGAAAAGTAATAATCTTTTTCTACATCAAGTTAACATTAATCCTATCAATTTTAATGAGAAATTTTCATTGGACAATATCAATGAAAATTGGTTAATCAATTTAAGTAATGTGGAGATTCCTAATAGTGTTAAGATAGTATTGCAACTTGGGCAATAATTTAATCTTCCGTACAGTAAAACAGATAATGACAGAATGATCACAGAATTTATCAAATATAGAACATAATATCTTTGGTCTGGATAACTGTGTTCGTAATACTATTAGGAATTATAGCATTGAAATTCTTAACAAAATGTCACATAATATTGTAGTACGTAATAAATGTGACATGGATCTAATAAAAAACGGAATGAAAGAAGTTAAGCAATTTGTGGACAAGCATAAAGATATATTAATTACAAAAGCTGATAAGGGGAATATGACTGTAGTAATGAATTTGACAGAATACAAAAGGAAAATGCACGTTTTATTATCTGATGATAACAAGTATATTAAGGTTAATAAAGATCCGACGAAGATGTTAACTAGACAAACGCATCAGTTATTAAGTAGATGGAAAGAGAGCGAATTCATCAATCTATCAACTTACAAAAATCTGAATGTCACTGATGGAACGGTGGCAAGATCATATGGTATGCCGAAGGTTCATAAAGAAGGGAATCCGTTAAGAATTATAGTGAGTTGTATTAATAATCCACTTTATAAGTTTTTATCTTATCTAAAACAAATTATTGATAAAAGTGTTAATAAAAGTATCGGTTATATCAAAAACAGTTTTGAATTAGTTAATAAATTAGATGGAATGAGATTAAACTCGGACTATAAAATCGTGTCTTTTGATATAGTTTCGATGTATACGAATATTTCACAAGAATTAGTATTAAAGAGTATCAAAAAGAGATGGGTTGATATTTCAAAGAATACAATAATTCCAATTAATGAATTCTTAGGAGCCATTACGTTTATCTTAAATTCGACATACTTCAAATTCGATGATCAATTTTTTAAACAGATATTTGGCATGCCAATGGGCTCCACCTTGTCACCGATCTTAGCGGACTTAGTAATCCAAGATTTGGAATTGTATGTAATGGACCGTTTAGAATTTAAGGTTCCGTTATATTATCGTTATGTTGATGATATATTAGTCGCTCTTCCTGATGTTCAGATAAATAATGTGTTGGGTTTATTCAATTCGCATCAAGACAGAATTATATTTACGGTTGAAGAAAATGATGATGGTTGTGTGAATTTTTTAGATGTGTATACTGAAGGACAAACAAATAAGGTTCAATAACTATAAGAAATTGATCAATTCGGGTCGATATTTAAATTATAAATCATGCCATCCTGAGGAGCATAAGAGAGGGGTAATAATTAGTCTCTTTCACAAAATCATCTTTTTATCGTATCCAGAGTATCACGAAAAAAACATTACAGATCTGATAAATATTTTATTGAAGAATGGCTATCCTTTAGAAACTATCTTTTCTACTATAAATTGCAGAATAAAAAAAATTATCGAAAAGAAAAAACCTATATGATAATGATAAATTTGATATTAATAATAATAATGTTGATAATAATAATAATAAAAAATATTTTTTAATTCCTTATGTGCAAAAACATTTCAGAAAAATTCAAATATATATGTCAAATAAAATGGAACATAAAATTGTATACAAACCTATGAACAATCTAAATTTTGTGATTAAATTGGGAAAGGATAGTTTGGAGAAAATGGAGAGATCTGAGGTAGTATATAAAGTAAATTGTCAGAACTGTGGTGCATCATATGTAGGCCAAACAAAAAGAAAGCTAGGCACAAGAATTAAAGAACACAAAGCAGATTTAAAAAAACAAAAAGAATCGTTGTCTGTAGTAGCAGAACATCAGATTAAATTAGAACATAAAATAAATTGGGATGACATTCAAATTTTAATTAATGAACCTTATTTTTATAAAAGATTGACAGCTGAAATGATTTATATAAAGAGACAAAAGAATGGCTTAAATAAGCATACTGACAAGGAAAAATTCCCAGAATCATATATACCGCTGTTAAGAATTCCAACCAATAATAATAGGTACCATTTCCACTAATAATATAATGAAGTAATATATAAGAGGTATATTTACGATAATACTTAGTACATATGTTGTTATTGAGACGGTATGTTTTCGGTGGATCATTAGGATTTTGTCGGAATATGGTTTCTGTTTAAATTCTCGGAATTGTTAAATCTTTTGTGTTGGGAAACAATTGTACAATGGTAACTAAGGGGTGAGAATGAATTAATAATTCTTATAATGTAAAAATTTTTTAGTAAAAATTTTTTTCTGTTTGATCACTAGAACCAGGAAATTATTTGTTCAATTGTTAATTTTATTACGTGGATTGTTGGACTGATGAAAGTTAAGTTTTACATTCGAGAGACACAATTCGAGGCGAAGTATGATGATCCATCTGAGAAAGATAATAGAAGTAATGGAGTTTGTGTAACTAAGAATATGACACGACAACAAATATGTGGTATGAGTCCGAAGAAATGTGAAAATTTATGGATCGTATAATTTATAATGACAAATTTGTATGAAATTGCGTAATATTAGTTAAGGGGCTATACCAGTGTGAACGCTGAAAATTTTGGTAATTTTCGGGAATTTTTTAAAAGGAAAATACTTCATAAAATATTTTTAAAATATTAGAGCATATTAAGCTATATTTAAACTGTATTCCATAATTTTTTTATCAAAAAATATTGAAAAATAAGCGACTTATGCGCTGTCTTCCAAAAAAAAAGTTCCTCCACTGCTGCTACGATTCCGGCCGAATGAGTAGCTGAAAAAAAAAAGTCGTTAAACTAGAAGGTATTTCCTATACAATGACGTAGAATTTTTGAAAAATATCAAAATTTAACAAAATGGCGTAATTATCAAAAAAAAAGTTTTTTTTGGTCAAAAGTATGGTCGTTTTTTTTAATACCAAATCGTTAATTTTCATCCAATCAAAAAAATCCTAAGTCATTGTAGAGTAAATATATTCAAGAGTACTCAGTTCAAATTTGAAGTTAATCGGATAATTGCTCTTTGAGTTACGATGGCAGCAAATTTGAAAAATGTCATTTCGAGAAAAACGCGTTTAAAGATTAAACTAACGATTTTTGCAAGATAAAATTATTAAATGGCAACATTGTATTTTAAGACCCTGTATACATATTTCTAGCCTCCCTTCTTACCTATAGGTAAGCACATATATGTACTGTTTACAATACGAAAGATTCGGGTAACGGCACAACAGCTCCGACGCTCCCCCCTAGGTAGATGGAGCAGTTTATACCTGCGAGCGGTTGCTCTTTAGAAGGCTGCCATTCGAAAAAAATTAGAGATACGGCCTTGAAAATTTCACAGGAAATTCTTAAAGTATAAGTCGAACAAGACAAAAAATAAGATTTCGATTTTTTGAAAGTTTCACACTGGTATAGCCCCTTAATGACGCTATGCTGTGTGATTATATTTAAATTTTATTAATATTGATAATGATCTGATGAACAGATCGAAACGTTTATGATATCTAACTATATATAATTCATTTTAAATAATCGATAATCGCTAATGTTATCTGGCGCACGTGGAATAAGCCATTTATATCATATTTGAGTGTTATTGATGACTTGAATGTTGAGTGTTAATCTCAACTTGACAGTTAACTTTAGTGTCAGGGTGAAATCACACGGTGCGGAAAATGATTCCGAAACAAAGAATGCGTCATTCAGCGGACTCAACAGTTGAGTGAGCACTCGCTGTTATTGGTATATTCTTCTAGATCTAAAATTCTGATAGGATGAACTAAAAGAATACACTAATAAGAGCGAGCATGGCACTCGCACTCAACTGTTGAGTCCGCTGAATGCGCCCATTGGAACAACCAATTAGCGCTATTCGGAATAACGCAAAATAAAGCTGATTGGTTGCTTTTGTGACATATAATATTTTCTTTTCCATACCGTGTGATTCACCCATAGACCCGACGTACAATGGAGGAATTATTATTATAGGAATAGAAATAAATATAAAAATTTCAAAACAACTAAAAGCAAACAAAAATTTAAAACAAATTAAAATTTCAGAACAAATTTTAAATTGTAAACGCCATTATTTTTAAGTACTCAAATATTTGCGGGCATCTACATTCAATATTTTGGCATTCATCTTAATCATGGAAATTAAAACTCAAATAACTGTTAGGTTTATATACTCAATTTTGAAGACACTCAAAGGTTTAGGGTTTACCCTCATTTATTGCGTGTCATATCCAAGTGTTGAGGGTAACCTTTCGATGTTTAGAGTGTAAACTCAAACTTGAGTATGAACGTTGTGAACGCTCAATCTTTGAGTGTATATACTCAATGTTTGAGTGTAAACACTCAAAATTTAAGTGTAAACACACAAATTTCGGAGTAAACTCCCAAAAGTTAGGCTTTACACTCAAATTTGAGTATAAACACTAAAATTGTCAGAGTTTTTTCAGTAAGGGTTGAGTTTACACACTAAACATCTAAAGGTTACCCGCAACACTTGGATATGACACGCAATAAATGAGCGAAAACCCTTTGAGTGTCTTCAAAATTGAGTATATAAACTTAAGAGTTACTTGAGTTTTAATTTCCATGATTAAGATAAATGCCAAAATATTGAATGTAGATGCCCGCAAATATTTGCGTACTTAAAAATAATGGCGTTTACAATTTAATAAATAGATAGATAGATAGATAACTTTATTGATCCTCTCAGGGTTACAATTTTACAATTTTACGTACACATATATCGCACTTACACAAACTTACTTACTAACATAGCCTAACTTAACCTATTAAACCTAACTTAATTTACTCCGCCCATTCTTTCTTTCTCTCTCTCCGCTAGGGACTTCCGTTTCCAGCGTCTTTCCACTCATTAACGTGGATTCCTTCTTCTAAAAAATATTCCCCGTCCACCCTGTTCCTCACAGAGCCTTCCTCCCCTCTCACCCAAACTCATTCTCTCTCTCATTCTCTCATTCATTCCTCCCTCCCTCTCTCACCCCCTCCCCCTCTTCCACCCTCTTCACCCCTTTCCATTCCACCCCCTCCATCCTTCTAACCCTCTCCTACGCCCCCTTCCTCCCACACCCTCTTCCTTTCCTACCGTTCTTCCACCAGTATCCTCCCTACCACTTCCTGCCAGCTCCCTCCTTCCCCCATTTTCCAAGCCCTACATCCCTCCCATATATGCTCCCATGTTTCCCACCCACTCCCACATAGCCTGCACTTCCTTTCCTCCTCTTCCTCCCAATATCTCCCTTCCTTCACCTCATTTCCTAATCTGAACCTAGCTACCTTTTCCATCTCCTTTCCCCCCAACCCTTACTTAAATATTTCGGCAGCCCCTCTCCCTTTATCCATCCATACCACCTATTATATCTCGAATCCCTAATCTTTTCCCATCTTTCCACCCTCTGCATTTCCCTATCCCTTTCTTGTATCTCCTCAAAATTAACCTCACCCTCCCCATCCCCCCTTATCCTTCTATCTACCTCCACTCCTCTTTCTACAAAATATTGCTCTCTTTCCCTCTCCCATCCCTCTAACTTTTCCCCCTTCCCTAAATTACCATCGCTTCCTGCCAACACAGTCTCGCCAACCTACTACCACCCCCCTCCTTAATCTCTCCTCGAAAGCCCATGTCCTTTTTCCCGCCTTTGCCCTCAACTATTCCCTTTGTAATTCTTCCCTCACCAAATATCCTGGCGTCCTCTCTACCCCTAACACCCACCTTAAATATCTTTCCTGTAAACTCTCAACTGCTTCTCTCTCTTTCCATCCCCAAATTTCCACCCCATAGCTCACCATCGCCCAAATCAGCTTATCAAATAACCATACCCTTCTTTTCCAATCCTTTTCAAACCTCCTCTTCCCTATCCACCACACCTGTCCCATCACCACCATCGCCCTCGCCACTCTCTCCTTTACATGCTCCTCCTGCCCCCCATTCCTCTGCATGGTATACCCTAAATATCTAAACTTTTTCACCTCTTCTATCCTTTTCCCCTTCCATCTCCAGTCCACCTTATTATTCCTTCCCCCTCCCTTTCTAAACCTCATTATTTTTTATCTTATCTATATTCAACTCCAGCCCCTTCCTATCCACATATCCCTCCAGCTTCTCTAACAAACTTCTCATACTCCCTTCATCCTCCGCCAACAGCACTATATCATCCGCATACGCCAATCCATACACTATCTCCCCTGCTACCTTCACCACCCCCCACTTAACCTTACCCATCTCTTCCTCTAAATCCGCTATCATAATGTTGAATAACAAAGGGCTCAGCGGACACCCCTGCCTTACCCCTCTCGCTGTCCAGAAGCTTTCCCCTAATTCCCACCCCCCTCCCGCTTTAACTCTACTTTTTGTTTCCATCATTACTTCCCCCACTCTTTCTACCAGCCCTTCCCTTACCCCCCTCCTCCTCAACGCCACCACCAATATCCCCCTATCCACCGAATCAAACGCCGCTTTAAAATCCACAAACAATGCAATCAATTTCCTCCCCTTTTTCCTTCCCTGTTTATTTACTAAATAATTCAAAACATAGATGTTATCCATCGTTCCCAACCCCTTCCTAAAACCCGTTTGATTCGGTGGAATTAGTTCCTTCCCTTCCACTTCCTCCCTCTTCTTTCCGCCAATGCCGCCGTATATACTTTACATAAAAATAATGGCGTTTACAATTTAATATTTGTTCTGAAATTTTAATTTGTTTTCAAATTTTTATTTGTTTTGAAATTTTTATTTGTTTTGAAATTTTAATATTTATTTCTATTCCTATAATAATACTTCCTCCATTGTACGTAGGGTCTAAG
>NW_017299822.1:104851-105255 GCF_001594075.2 Trachymyrmex cornetzi | reverse complement strand
CACTCAACTGTTGAGTCCGCTGAATGACGCATTCTTTGTTCCGCAATCATTTTCCGCACCGTGTGATTTCACGCTGACACTAAAGTTAACTATCAAGCTCAGATTAACACTCAACATTCAAGTCATCAATAACATTCAAGTTGAGAGTTATACTCAGGTTGAGCGTCCAAAATAATCATTAATTGTGTGTTACCTTGCGTGTATTTTTTCAGTGTTTATTAAAGTGTAAACACTCAAATTTTAAGAGTTTTTTCCGTAAGGGATACTCCAATCGTTTCGCTAGGGTGAAAGATTGCTGATGAAGACTCAAACCATGAGTGGAACCAATCAAAGTTAAGGTTTATATATTGAAACGACCTTACTTTGCGCGGACGTAGCTCGTCGGTCACGGGCTGCGGCCAGGG
>NW_017299822.1:103493-104251 GCF_001594075.2 Trachymyrmex cornetzi | reverse complement strand
GCGAGTCGGTTCGAGGAGCCTGCTAGGAGCGGTGAGTCGGAGAGCGGAGCTGAGTGCAATAGCTGACCGGTAAATGCTGGTAGTGGCAGGAAACACCCTTCCCACCGCTGTATTGCCTTGGAGATCGGAGCTAGGAATCGGTCGGTGCCAGGAATCGGATCAGGAGCAAAAAGCCCGAATTATTCTCTCGGAAGCGCTTTTATACTAATTGTTGCTCCCGTTCGTATTGTTCCGGAATCATTCGGTGACTCTCGGCGTGGAACAATACGAGCGAGAGCTGCGGCGCTCGGCGTCGTTCGGCGACGTTCGGGTTTCGCAGACTTGCGAGTTTACGCGGCCTTGAATTATGTTTACGTTTTCTTAAATGTTTCGAGCGCACCGCGCTCTCATCGCGTACGGTGACGGGGGGTCACCGTAGCGGCATCCGGCGAGTTGGCATTGCCGGGAACGATGCAGTTCTGGGGGTGCATCGTTACATCATTTAGTATTAAAAAAATTGCGCTAACTGATAACCAGCGTCGACTCCTATTGTCTGTAATACATGTTTTATGGTTTTATTAATTATTTTATATCTTAATTTTAATTTAGCAGAAAAAACATTAAATTTCTATATCATGAAATAATACGTCTATATATTAATAATACTAATATATATATAATATATATATATTTATTGAATTTTTTTACAATCGCAGTTAGTAAATATACTAGAGCGGTTCTAATCCTGGTCCTCTGAGGGCAGTGCGTGGCGCGGGGGG
>NW_017299822.1:102738-103109 GCF_001594075.2 Trachymyrmex cornetzi | reverse complement strand
CTTGAACTCATTAGCATATGCTCACGCATAGCCGCATCTTCAAGCTGCAACCTCATTGGCCATTACGCATACAAACCTGACCAATCTTCGCAACTCTTCTAGACCTAACGGAATGTGAACATTTTCACCAATCACAACTCAGTATTTCTCTCACTGTCGCGACCACCTAAAAGAATATCAACCAATCAAGATCCTAGAAACCAATCCTCCATTTCGTGACCATCTTCTAACTACCTATTTAACAGACTTTCCTTACGAACAGTTTATAAACCACCTTTTGCATACCTTAAGCCTAACCCACATGTCTTAATACTCGCACCCGGAATCTTTAATCCCCCAACGACCCATATTGCATCCCCGTAAGATACCAT
>NW_017299822.1:95400-102343 GCF_001594075.2 Trachymyrmex cornetzi | reverse complement strand
CAATGACGATAATTATATTCTTTTCAATTTTCATATAAATATCATTCTCATATGAAGCGGCGATAGTAGAATAAGTTAGCTACATACGAAACCATGATTCACCACAGCTGACCTAGAAAATCACACCACACTAATTATGTCTATAAATAGAAATGACCTACTGTATCATCTTGCGAACATTACCAAATAAGGAGCGAAGCTTGCGCCTCCCCCATTATTCGACCGATCATCCGATTTTAACATTGCCATATAAGGTCATGAAGACGACCCCTCCAAGACAATAACGCTTATGAGTCACTTCCCATTGTTCGTAACAATATAAAAGCAGCTACCCTCACCGCAAAAACGGCCTTTTTTCCATACGAAGTTTAGAGAGAAGTTCTTGGGTGATCAGCTTTCTAGTTTAACTCTTAGTCTTCGCGTCAGTCAATTGAAGCTTTCGGTTTGTCAAATCCCCAGTGTATTACTTTACAATAAAGAAGTTATATTATCGAATCTCAAGTTATTACAATAATTCAACGACTGTTCTATCGAAGATCCCCTTCCTTATCGAGTAAAAGCATCAACCAACCAGAATTTCCACCAGCAGACATTGACAATCTACCCTCAGGCTACGGATTTTGGGATTTTAACTCCCTTAACCTCACGGCAACGTCCCACAAAAAAATAGTTGAATTCTGGATCGCCTTACCAACGATAGCTGAATCAACATTTGGAGTTCTCCGGGTCGAACCGAGAATTCCTAAAATTCGCCTAGCGTTACATACGACGTGACACTATCTCTCTTTGTCTTTTCGCGCCCAAAACCATTTTACATGTCGCATGTTATGATGATGATATCATCACTGTAATATGATACAAATGTCACGTGACCAAGTATGTGATATAAAATAAAAATTAATTTTAAACTACAAATTGCTCGCGTTTATTTTTCGTATTTGTTATTCTTTTCTTCTTACAATGAATAGGTACATATGGCATAGGATAGGTTGGATAGGAAGTAAAGAAAGTACATATATTTGATATGAACGACAACATTTTTTTATTCACATATTATTACATTCGGTTTTTTTCGTATGTATTAAAAACTAAAGCTAATAGCTCGCAATCGACGAGCTGATGTCCATTGAAAATATCGCTATCGCTTATAGCGTCTTCGGACGCGATGTTGGAGAATCGCGTATACTTGGCATCTACCGTATCGACGAGTTGAACTACTCGTTCAAACGTTACATCGATACATCCGTCAAACGCAAATATGCGGCGTAGCGTCGTCAATGATGAAATTATATTGATTTCTCACAGTTCTTTCTTTCAAGGTCAGAAGCGTCGATAACGACATTTATTTGGGAAGAACCGCGAGATCGGTGACACGTAGCGTTGCGACGCGTTAAGAGAAGCGTCGATAACAATTTTTTCTAAGAAGTGATCGGTGACACGTCATCGATGCTGCACCCCAATAGGGGATAGACAAAGGGACGGCGAGGTACTATAACGCGGACAAATGCGTCGCGGTACTGTAACGCGGACAAGATATTTTGTCTAGGAGATCGGTAACACATCATCGATGTTCCGACTGCTAAACGAAGCGCCGTCAATGAGGGGTAGATGATGAAATCATTACTGCGTTCTAACAGTTCTTTCTTTCAAGATCAAAAGCGCGATAACAATATTTATCTAGGAAGAATCGTGAGATCGGTGGCACGTTAAACGATTTTTTCTAAGAAGTGATCGGTGCCACGTCGTCGATATACTGCGATTCGATAGGGGTAGACAAAGGGACAAAGAAGTTGCAAATGAAATATATAATGGACCATCCCTTACGGAAAAATCTCTGAAAATTTCAGTGTTTATACTCAAATTTGAGTGTAAACCCTAAATTTTGGGAGTTTACTCTGAAATTTGAGTGTTTACACTTAAATTTTGAATGTTTACATTCAAACATTGAGTATAAACTCAAAGATTCAACGTTCACAACTTTATACTCAAGTTTGAGTTTACACACTAAACATCTAAAGGTTACCCTCAACACTTGGATACCCTTTCGGAAAAAACTCTAAAAATTTGAGTGTTTACACTTTAATAAACACTGAAAAAATACACTCAAGATAACACTCAATTAATGATTATTTTGGACGCTCAACCTGAGTATAACTCTCAACTTGAATGTTATTGATGACTTGAATGTTGAGTGTTAATCTCAACTTGATAGTTAACTTTAGTGTCAGGGTGAAATCACACGGTGCGGAAAATGATTGCGGAACAAAGAATGCGTCATTCATCGGACTCAACAGTTGAATGAGCACTCACTATTATTGGTATATTTTTCTAGATCTGAAATTCTGATTGGATGAGCTAAAAGAATACACTAATAACAGCGGCATGGCACTCGCACTCAATTGTTGAGTCCGCTGAATGCGCCCATTAAAACAACCAATTAGCGCTATTCGGAATAACGCAGAATAAAGGTGATTGGTTGCTTTTGTGACATATTTTCTTTTCCGCACCGTGTGATTTCACCCTTAGACCCTACGTACAATGGAGGAAGTATTATTATAGGAATAGAAATAAATATTAAAATTTTTAAACAAATATAAACAAATAAAATTTCAAAACAAAATTAAAATTTCAGAACAAATATTAAATTGTAAACGCCATTTGTTATTTTTAAGTAGGGTAGACCGGGGAGTAAAGGGCCACTTTTAACATTTTTTGCTATAAAATAAAGAATATTTAACTTACACAGATCGTGTTGATATTTTTCGAAACTAGAATCCTTTAACTATAAAATACATGCAAGAAAATATGCATATATACCCTTCATTACAAAGATATCGTAAATTTTACAGAGGAAGTCATTCGGCACTTCTTACCCCATATGTGGGGCAAGAAGTTCCACATAATGGGGTAAAAAGTACCAATGCTGATATATTACGATTGAACTATTTTCAGAGATAAAAATAGGTATATACTAGAGAGTTTTTTTATTATAAGATGGGTTTTTATTATTAAGAGGGTTTTGGTAACAAAATTATAATAGAAATATTTCAGTTTTAACAGAAAATTAAATTATTAATGTTTTCTTAATCTAAGACAAACTTTGAAAAGAAGAAACAAAACTTATTTGTTTTCGAGCACTATATCGTGCTCGAAAACAAATAAGAATAGTCTTTCCTCTTACACTTGATTTTTTAAGTCATTTTGACCTTAATAAAAAATTAAATCAGTCTTCCAATAATGGATGATTATAACGAATTTGAAAAAATATTTGTTATAAAAAGATAATTAAGCGATAAAATCATTCGTCATCATTATTACAGTAATATAGACGCGTCGAATAAGTCTAATTTAATCGAAATCGGAGATGAAAGTCGCATTCTGAATAATTTAAATGTAATAATTGGAAACAGGGCTAATAAGAGTCGTATATAAATTATAAATAAACTAAGAAATGATTAACCCATTCCAGTTTATAATTATCCAGTAAAAAAAAAAAAAAAAAAGTTGTTTAAAATATAAATTGTACAATTCTAATTATAAGTATAACATGTTTCGGTTCTACGTTTGAACCATCTTCAGATACATTATAAATTAAATTATTAAACATCTGGTGCAACACACATACTATAATATGGAAATCGTAAATAACATATAGAACGCTGTTAAGGACGCTTATCTTCATACCAAATCCTCATGCTGTTCGTCAGTGAATACATATTCAAATATCAAAAAGACTGATTGGTCATTTGCGTTTGAAATGAATCAACTAATATGGAATAGCAGATTGTGACCAAGAAATCTAAGCGGTTTCCACATTCCGTCGTCAAACTTACAAGAATGATAACGTTAAAAAAACTAATATCAGAGTGTCAAAATGTATGAAAAATCGTCAATATTAATAAAACCGTCTAGATCACATTTTGAATTTTAAGAGTCCTTTACTTATAAATATTAATTTAACTGTCTCTCTGCGTAACGAACACCACTAATGCTAATTCTACAATGAGTCGATAATCGAAAGTAATCGGTAACGTTTCGTACTGTTAGCTATTGGTCAACTTCACTGATAAGATTATCGACTTGTTATAGAATCAACATTAACGAATACAGAGCAACCATGGCACTTTTACTCCAACAACCATGGCACTTTTTACCCCAACAAGTCACGTAAACTTTGCGACGTTGTTATTAAAAAACTATAATAGAAATAACAATTCTAATAATCACACTTTTAAAACAATAGAATAAGATTAATAAATGCACTTATTTAATCCATCTAGGTGCAAAAATAATCTCTTCAGACCAAAATAACTGCGGCGCTAATATCTTACTTTTGGCTCTCAAACACATGGGCACATCCGTGCAAGTTTCCTGACGGTTATTAGGCAGTAACGAACTGTGTGACATAAGATTCTCACTCTTAGTTGACGAACTGTGTGGCGGAATTTTCTAGTGAATGCCTTATTACCAAGATACAAGGGGTGGACCTTTTTCCCCAGGGACCTTTACTCCCCGGTCTACCCTACTCAAATATTTGCGGGCATCTACATTCAATATTTTGGCATTTATCTTAATCATGGAAATTACAACTCAAATAAATGTTAAGTTTATATACACAATTTTGAAGACACTCAAAGGTTTAGGGTTTACGCTCATTTATTGCGTGTTATACCCAAGTGTTGAGGGTAACCTTTAGATGTTTAGTGTGTAAACTCAAACTTGAGTATGAACGTTGTGATCGCTCAATCTTTGAGTGTATATACTCAATGTTTGAGTGTAAACACTCAAAATTTAAGTGTAAACACACAAATTTCAGAGTAAACTCCCAAAATTTAGGGTTTACACTCAAATTTGAGTATAAACACTGAAATTTTCAGAGTTTTTTCGGTAAGGGTACTGTAACGTCCGGTGCGCCTACAATATAGCGCCCTGTTCGTTTACCAAGCGAGCGCGAGCACGAAATATAGCGAACCAATATAATATGTGCCGACTATAAGCGCGTACAGGCCAAGCCACCGAAACCGTCGCGATCGAACGCCGCGCATACTGCGCCTGCGCCAAAGTATAAATACTAAAACCAATGCAAGAATTCACTTTAACAACAAACCATCGATACTAAGGGATAAGGAATAATTAAAGATAACAACCGACCTTGATGCAGCTGCAGGGAAAACCCGCAGACCCAAGGAAAATTAATAAAAATGTGTAACACCAATGCGATGCATCGCCGCGTAACCACGAATGCACCCACCGGTCACAAAAGACCCCTGAATGCGAGGGAAATCATCGCGAATAAAACCAAAGCGAACATAACTTAGAAAAAGCCTTAAATAAACACTCGAATTCCACAAGCACAAAGCACGAAAAGATCCAGAACAATACGAAAGTTCATGATGAAAAAACACACAAAGAACAGATGCAAGTTCTGCCGCAACGGGCTGCAGTGCGCGACAACTGAGCGCGCCAGTATGAACCTCGCGACCCCCGCAGCGAAATCAAAGGCACAAACTAACTAAAATCTAATCGTCATTAGAATAAATCGCTAATAACATAATTGGCACACAATAGAGATTTCGCAATAACACGAGGACGTGAACATCCCCTTACCGCGAGGGGCCACGATATTAACTATATATAAACGAGCGCGTACACAGACTCGGTTCCCATTCTTTCCCATCCAGCTTAAGCTAAGGTAGGAATACCGCGCTTATGTTGAGCGCAAGCTTCCTTCATAACCCCAAAAATTCCGGCCTCAACCGTGCGCCTCCCTAGGCGTCGTTAAGGCCCTTCCTAATCCGTGACCCAGACGCGGCTTACCCAAGCGCGTCAACGATGCACACCTTCCCCGTGGAGCTCAACGAGCGCCTTCATCGGCGTCGAGACCTCCACAACACCCTCCATTATTTATACGCTATTAGTTCTTTATGTCACTTGTAAACACGATATACCTCGCTTTCTTCTTTTTTATCTAAAACCGATAGATGAACAGGAAGAAGCGGGCACGAGGGAAAAGAGGCGATTGGAGGGTGCACCTCCGAGCCCTCCGACGGACTCTTGCCGCGGAGGAAACGCAGAACAAGGGGACAGCCCCGACAGCATCACCGTCTCCTCCTCCTACGGGTGAACAAAACGAGGCTGGGCCACCAACCCCTTCTTGTGCGGAGAAACCTACGAGGGGGAGGGAACCTCAGCCGCACCAATCTCCCCCCTACGTCGCGCCCGCACGCATACCTACGCGCCCAAAGATAATTACAAGTCTAAAAAAATCGACGATAGTAGATGTGGTCGAAGGTTAGTCGCGCTTATCCTATTATAATGCAACGGCCGTCGCCTTCGGCCTCTCTGCCGGATCGACAGTTAATCTTTGGAGGTTTCTTCCGCCGGGTTCGTATAAATGACCAGAGAGTATGTTCGTTTTTATATACAGTATATTTACACTAGTAATTACAGAGTGTTTAGTGGCCCTGAAAAGGGCCGATTGTGTGTACTTTATGTGGCCCTGAAAAGGGCCGTTTGATGCGGCGCGGGTTACGCCGTCAGTCGCTCCCTGTACTCTATCTGTGGCTGGCAGCGCGTCTTCTTTGCTGGCCCCCAAGGCTGGTTGTTGTTAAGATCGAGCGTCCTCCAGGCCGGTGGTGTTCCCGGCGGCGTGTGCGGCGACGGGGGCTGTCGGCGCGTTGGCGTCTCCCAGTCGTCCCTCGTCTGCGTACCCGTTGACAGTCTATGGCGTCTCCGGTGACGGGGACACAGCTGCTGGCGGTGTTGCCAGTGGTGAGAGGGCCGTCGGTGCCGTCAGATAGCAGGGCGACGTCGGTCTGCGCAGCCTGCTGTCCCAGACGCTGATGAGGGCCCTTGGTGGACGGGTGAGCCTCCGGCGTTGCGGCGAGATCTCCAAGGACACCAGCCGCCAAGGTATAAGTGATGGTGACCTTGGGGTGTCCGG
>NW_017299822.1:94177-94468 GCF_001594075.2 Trachymyrmex cornetzi | reverse complement strand
CCGTTAGGATAGTATCATTTCTGTAGAAGCTAAGGCTTCGCCCCGCGCGCCCCGCTCCGCGCCCGCGTTCCACGAGATTTTTGCCGCGTCTCGAACCACAACAATCGCGACAAACACGCCAGTTCGGACGTAACAGGTACCCGACATACATGTGAAAATTGTGTTCATAACATTCTGGTTTTATTGAGCAACACATTTTTATAGGTTATTAATTTTATTTGTTATTAGTTTTATTGTTATAAACAAAAATTGTTAAAATAATAAGAAAAATCTAAATGTTTTTATATAAAT
>NW_017299822.1:93548-94135 GCF_001594075.2 Trachymyrmex cornetzi | reverse complement strand
TTTCATTGAGATTCACCATTAGTTTATAACAAATAACAAATTTTATTTATTTACTGAACAATTAATGTCTGCATCTCAAGATAACTTTACAAAAATGTTGTTGAGTTCCTAGAATATTTATGTAAAAAAATTGAGATTTTTATCATTATTTTATAATACATTTTATAATACATTTATGTATATTTTATAATACATTTTAATATATTTATATTAGAGTACAAATTTAAAAAAATATTAGTACTTATTTAAATAACTTTTGATCCAGATTGTCAATTGTTTATATTTTGTATTATTATTAAATGAAATTTCGAATAGGCTGTAATTTTTTCAAGTAGTTCTTAACATATTGCATTTGCCTTACAACCTCCTTAATAGTAGGAGAGGCCGAGAGGCTAAATGTGGATTTACTCGAGCGTCGTGGGGACCGATTGGATTGTGAAGATTAGATGCTAAAAAGAAAAAAAGGTTATATGATGTATGCCGTTTCAGTGGTGGGGGGAGTGTGTACAGGCTTTACAGCGTGTACAGGCGTGTACAGTACTCGAGCGTGTCAGATATTAATAGTGTAAGCGACCCATGTGTTTCTG
>NW_017299822.1:92732-93308 GCF_001594075.2 Trachymyrmex cornetzi | reverse complement strand
TGGTGGGGGTACTTATTAGGGTGCAAGCTTTCCCCCTTTATGTTATTCTGACGCGCTCGAGTAAATCCCAAAATCTCCGCTTGGCCTCCCCTACTATAAGTAATAAGATCAATTTTAATCGATTATATTATTTCATTTACATAACTGCTGGGATTAAAATTTATTTATCTAATTATAAACATTTTTTTATACAGTTTATAGCTTTGGTTTTTAGATTCTTGCTTTATCTGTTATATAGCATTTTAACCAATTAAGCGCGTGTATATCGTAATTTATAGGAAGGTGATTATCAGGAATGAAGGCCGAGAAACTTGACTCCAATTTTATTTCATATAATATGCCTTTATTCTAAGCCCGCGGAATTACACTTGTCTCTTTGCTAGCTAACCGAGGAGTCGCTTGTTCCTCTCTCTTAATCTCCTCCCAGCTCGGAGAACCGCTGTTTTTGTTTTTCGAACTTTCGAGAAGTTGTTAACTAGACGTTATATTATATATATATATATATATACAGGGTGGACCATCTGAAGTGATCCAGTCAAATATCTCGAAAACTAGTAGGGATAGAGAAAAATGTTT
>NW_017299822.1:89543-90972 GCF_001594075.2 Trachymyrmex cornetzi | reverse complement strand
ACAAAAAAAAAGAGTTATAAATATTCAATCGATCAGTCAGTCATGTAAAATCTGCGATCCTCGCTAGATTTGGAGATGCGGTACGAATATTCTGTTTACAGACTAGCGTTTTGTGCTCAGAACAATTGCTCGCAACTTTTTCAAAGGATATTTTACCGATTGATCCCATACACTTTTCGCTAATCGTTCGTCAGCACTTCGACAGCCGTACAATATCGTTGAACACTGTTCGCTTAATGTTTAATAATATCGCGAAGTAGTGAGATATGAACTGTTGATGACGTAAGTATAACAGATAAAATTATTATGTTCTTCGTTATATCTTTCCCACAGTACATATATTGTGGTGTCATCTCTAACGTACACACATACACATACGTTCGTACGTACACGTTCGTACGTACACGTTAGAACGTACACGTTAGTACGTACACGTTCATACGTACACGTTAGTACGTATACGTTAGAACGTACACGTTAGTTCGTACACGTTCATACGTACACGTTAGTACGTACACGTTAGAACGTACACGTTAGTACGTACACGTTCATACGTACACGTTAGTACGTACACGTTCATACGTACACGTTAGTACGTACACGTTAGTACGTACACGTTCATACGTACACGTTAGTATGTACACGTTCGTACGTACACGTTCATACGTATACGTTTATACGTACACGTTCGTACGTACACGTTCGTACGTACACGTCAGTACGTACACGTTTGTACGTACACGTTTATACGTACACGTTTGTACGTACACGTTTATACGTACACGTTCGTACATACAAGATACATAATTAACGCAAATTCTAAAAAGGTGATTCTCGACAATTTAGAAGTTGTCATAAATTTTCACACTACTTGAAACTGACGGAATAACCCTTACTCCATAATGCAAGTAGATATAGTGTGTTTGGCGCATTGCTACAGCCAATCAGAACTAGACCTTTTATTTATTCATTTTTTGGTGGTAGCAATGCGCCAAACACACTATATCTACTTGCATTATGAAGTAAGGGTTATTCCGTCAGTTTCAAGTAGTGTGAAAATTTATGACAACTTCTAAATTGTCGAGAATCACCTTTTTAGAATTTGCGTTAATTATGTATCTTGTATGTACGAACGTGTACGTATAAACGTGTACGTACGAACGTGTACGTACGAACGTGTACGTACGAACGTGTACGTACGAACGTGTACGTACGAACGTGTACGTACGAACGTGTACGTACGAACGTGTACGTACGAACGTGTACGTACGAACGTGTACGTATAAACGTGTACGTATAAACGTGTACGTACGAACGTGTACGTACAAACATGTACGTACGAACGTGTATGTGCGAACGTGTACGTACTAACGTGTACGTATGAACGTGTACGTACTAATGTGTACGTTCTAACGTGTACGTACGAACG
>NW_017299822.1:85624-88097 GCF_001594075.2 Trachymyrmex cornetzi | reverse complement strand
TAATGTATGAAATATGTTTGGAAACGGTATAGCTAATGTCACGAATTTACCGTTGTGGCGACTCGCCACTAGAGGTCCACGGGACTCACTCGGTTCGCGTAAACACCGCGCCGCGCGAATTCCCTTTAAAAATAGAATATCATTCTGTATTCATTCCAGGTGTCTAAGGCAAGTCCCATACTACATCACCTTACTGATGAGTCTAGTAGTGTGGGACCAGGACGAAACGCTGCGGCCGACCACAAAGCTTCGAGTCAGGCCTCCTTAGTGGACATTTCCACACCGTTATATCAGTAGAAAGTTTATGATTGATCACAATAATGAGATAGAACCATATTGCAACAATTTAATTAAACCTGTCGTAACAATAAATAATTGATGTTATTAAGAAATAATTTGATACTGTAGCAGTGAACATAGACCGTGCAAACGTTCAAAGAAATAAAGTATTTATTTTTATTTAAGGGATCAATTGACCAACAATTTAAGTCTTTTATACCTTTAAAAATATATCATAACTTTTAACATTAAAGATATACGAATGACGAATTCTTTGCAATTAGGATAACTTAGATACCGGTAGTGTACATCTGTATAGAAACATATTATTCGTTATAACATTACTCTGAAAAACTAACACTATGTTTATAACAATATATTTATAAAGATACATCAAATTCCACATTGAATACACTGCCTAAACTCATTTTTGAAAAGAGAATGGGAACAGACAGACTTTATCGTCACTGACGCTGATCCCTTAGATATAAAAAAAAAGATTCGGTATCGTCAAAGTGCATTCTTATTATATGTATCATTGCGTAGTTTAACGTAGGCTTGATAGCAATTACACTGAAAATTAATTCGCATATTTGTAAAGATAAGTAAAATTTCATGTTGAATACACTATTTGAAAGAAAAAAATAAATTAATAAGAAAATGAAAAAATAAAAACAAATGATATACAAAAATAATGAAATAGAAAACGCATGAACGAAAAAGAGCTCTAATACATCAACCACTCAGCGAATAGTTATCGTCGCAGTCATCGCATCATAAAACGTCTGTGAGGATATTATACTTTAAACGGTAAACATGAATTGTACGTTTACGTTACTCTGTGTGAAATTGATAAACAATATTGCTCGTCAATGATGCATTTAAGTCGCAGTGTAAAGAACTTGAATTTCGAAACGTACTTACTCGCAGTAACACATAGTGTTCCAAGCATAAGACATACCAGATATATAAACACATCACAATGTGTGTGATTCGAAGTTTGATGATTATGTAAATTTGAATCTTCCTACATGTCATTGTACGATTCATGGTGTTACTGATGGAACATACAACGAAGCTCATCCACACATAGACGTTGTGGAATATATATTACTTCGATGTCATAAAATGTAATTATGATATCTATATTAAAGTAAAATCGCATAACATACATAGAGGTGAAATTGAAACAACTCTTGATGTAAAAATAATAATTTTTAATGATAACTTGGATATGTTGCTGGAAAAAAATGTGAAATGGTGAGCACTAATTAAAGAGACTTATGGCGAGTACTGATTCAGTTGGCTCACTGCATACACTGTGGATTCAGTGGAATGCGAAAATTTGTGATGGAGATCACTATTTAAAAAGTATTAAAAAGAGACTTATGATACATAAGTCTTATTACATCGGTCGCTCTGTGGACCGCTCCTATTACATAGAGCAGATTGCTTCTACTGTATCAGAGTATACTAACGTTGAAACGTCTCACGCTATGGACTATTACGTTCAAATTCAACAGGATAAGGCGTGCGAGAGAGTAACAGTAAATTTATTCAATTTTTATGAAATTTTGCTTATACATTTTATACGTTATGTATTTTTCCAAAGTCTATTTACATGTTTTCTTTTTTCTACAGCGCATCTTCTCATACATTTTTGAAACCTCGCTACATATCTCATATCTTGATGAGGAGATGTGCATTGACATTTACAGCGTATAAGTTCCTGGACATCGGCATCGTCGTTGGATCTACGTCGCATGTAGAAATTGCGATCTGCGACAATCGAGGCAACCGCATAATCCTGCCTCATGTTACGTGGAAGGCGTTCATCGAGTCACATGCAGATGTTGAGCGATTAATGCAGTCAAAACTGTCACATCATCATCATCACCATCGATTCAAGATCTGAATTTAGAACTTGTTAAAGTATGTGATACGAAAAACGTAAAATTGTATGGTACATGTTTGTTGAAACCAACAACCGTACTCTTTTTTATTTGAGCTCGAGTAATGTGTCGAACATGCGTATTGTAAACTAAGTCAATGTTCGCACAGTGTTAGTAAAAAATTCAAAAATATTTTGTATCATTTTTAAGGGAGGGGTATAGTTAATTCGGTCAAAAGAAGGCATGTTTTTATGAATTTTTTTAGGCGCTCTGGTTAGTGCCAGTGTATTGAAATAAAATTA
>NW_017299822.1:82539-84836 GCF_001594075.2 Trachymyrmex cornetzi | reverse complement strand
GTTTAATAATTAGGAACGCTCAGCTACTTGTATTACATTACTAAAAATATTATAATTAGTTGCTAAATTAAAATTATTGCTAAGTTATATCATAAAAAATCATAAAATACAAATACCATATGAATTTAATAAAATTGTGAGCAAAAAGAAAAGAGAACGCGGGAGAGAATATAATGGGAAGAAGAGAGAGCGCGAATACTATGATAAATATAGAACTATAATGGGTAGGAGAGTGAGTACGAATATTATTGGTGTGTGTGCGTGTGTGCGTGTGCGCGCGCGCGCGCGCGTGTGTGTGTGTGTGTGTGTGTGTGTGTAGGACTAAAACGGGTGGAGCATATATCGTTATGCTCACTATTTGACAACGTCGCAATGCATCTCGATCTTTAAATTTTATATCATTATGCATACTATTTTGGCAACGTTGCAACGTATCAAAATTACATTCATGATGTCATTGCGAAACATGTCTTATTAACATGTCGAATGTCCTTAAAAAATCTTTTATTACACTAACAAAGCTGTCGCATATCGACGCCTACATTTTTTATCTCTCGCTTGTGTTGGTAGAACAATTCCATATGCATTCCTGAAGAAATGTGATGACGAATATTTAAACTGTTTGCCTCAGCGTTTGAAATTATTCATTCCTTCTGTCTTTGCGATATTTATTCGTTCTTTTCCTTCCTACTTTCTTCGTGGTATCGTATTACATGTATCGACACCATCGATACCCGTTTGTGCGAACAGTTGCAAATGTATTTCGCCAAAGAGAGCAACGCATCGTACGAAACGAAGAAAGACTGCAGTAACACTTAAGTTTTAACGTTCTATACGCAAAATGAAACGTTTCTTATACAATAAATAACGTTTTCAACATTATATATGTACACAGCATGGAGCATCGCGCGGGGCGTTTGCTGAGCAGACGTTACAACCTGACAAATACGGGCTACAAGTATTTGGAAATTGGAATCAGCGTTGGTCCACCGAGTTACGTGGAGATCGCCCTGGGAGACAATCGCGGACACGAACTGTCGCTGTCTCTCGAAACGTGGAAGGACTCTACGAGCAGCGATGTAACATTTACAAGATGCTGCGCAACGAATACAAAGACAATTTCATAAGCGTTGGACCGCTAACCATTAGAGTTTGCACACTGAACGATGCCACGCTCGTGCGCCTGGATTCTTCGTCCATACATATGACGATGGCCGAAACGACGCTACGCCGAATGTTCGCTTTTGACGGATGTATTGACGTAACGTTCGAACAATTAGTTCGACTTGTTGATACGGTCGATGCCAAGTATACGCGATTCTCCAACGTCGCGTCCGAAGACGCTATACAAGACGCAAAAGCAGTAGTTTCAATGGGCATCAGCTCGTCGAGTGCGAGCTATTGGCTTTAATTTTTAATACACAAGAAAATAAACCGATGTAGTAATATGTGAATAAAAATTTTGTCGTTCACATCAAATATATATGTATTTTCTTTGCTTTCCTTCCATCCATCCATCCCATGCCTCGACGTGCTCTCACACTTTGTTTATGTAAACATCTACGGACGCTCCTCTTAACGCGTCGTGTTACGAATCATATATATGTGCGTATGTATATGTATAAACGTATAAACGTATGTATAAGAAAAAAAGAAAAAAAAAGAAAAAGGGAAAATAATAGGTGTGAAAATAAACGCGCGCAATTCGTACGTTAAAATTGATTTTTTATTTTCTATCATATTATGTGCACTACTTAGAAACGGCGGAATGCATCGCGATTTTTAGCCTATATTATATAGAGTGTCACAACGACATAGGCGATAGCTTTTCTCGTGAAGGCACTTATGATCCAAACTGTTTATATACAACTGCTGTCTATCGATAAAGCCTAGGCAGGCTCACTGAAGCGAAGGATGGATCTCATCGTCAGTTTTTGTTCGCGTGCGGGAGTATTTTGACGTGAGTGATTTTTTTTCCTTACGCGTGTAATTTGTGTAAAATATGTAAGAGTATTCTACCATTTAATGGTAAAATACTTTTATACATTTCTGTGATTATATGCAAGTGTTATTGTGTAGTGCAGCTTGAAACGTTGAAACATGAGGTATTACGAACCGTCACCTAAAAAACTACATGTTATTACTATAGACGATGTCCTCACTGAGAATGAGGACGAAGAGGACACCCTCGTAGAGGGAATCGTCAACCTCGACCTCGACGAGGTGGATAGCCTCGATGATGTGGACAGCCTCGTTGAGGAGGACATTGAGGTTGAGGTTGGCGAGGGTGACGCTTC
>NW_017299822.1:77764-81874 GCF_001594075.2 Trachymyrmex cornetzi | reverse complement strand
TGTAAAACATATTAAGAATTGTGCGTTACAAAATGTATTTAAAATATACAATTGGTGGTCGCAACGCCAAAAAGAAATGTATCAAGTTTGAAATAAAATATGAGATTTTTTTTTATAATACGTTTTAAATTTCTTTTCCTTTCCCTTCCTTTGTAATATATGAACATATGTATAGACGTATGTATGTATAAACGTATGTATAAACGTGTGTATGAACGTACGTATAAACGTATGTATAAACGTATGTACATATAAACGCATGTATAAACGTGTGTATAAACGTATGTATGAACGTATGTACGAATGTATATATAAACGTATGTATGAACGTATGTATGTATGTATGAACGTATGTATAAACGTATGTATAAACGTATGTATAAACGTATGTATGTGTGTACGTATAAACGTATGTATGTATGTATGTATGTATGTATGCTCTCTAAATCTGAATTAGTGGATAGTCACTAATTACTCAGTGGCATACTTAGCACTGATAATCAGTGAAATTCAACTAAAAAAGTAAGAATGTTTGAGCATTATATACTATAATACTGATATTCGCATGTTAATTTCAATTTTCCAATACTATATTCACTGAATTTAAGCACTAAAACAAGGTTAGTTAGATCACATAATAAAGATTAGCTAGGTTAGGGATCTCACATTTAATTCACTGATTACCAGTGGCATACTTGGCACTGATATTAGTGATTATCCACTGATTCAGATTTAAAGAGTGTGTGTATAAACATATGTATGCATGTATAAACGTATGTATAAATTCATGACAAAGGAAGACGTAGAATGACATGATAAAACGTGTTGCGACACGTTCAAAATTCTTGGAATGAAGGGGACAGCCTGCCCCTTCTTCGATTTTGGAAGTATTACTATATACGTCAAAATTTACGAGGACGCGATCAAGTCTTGCGAAATTCGCTTGTACGAGTGGTTGAAAATGTACTTCGCCAAAGAGAGCAGCGCATCGAACGATGTGAAGAAGGAATATAACGTGTAAATTTCAACATTTTATACAATAAATAACGTTTTTTTCAACATTATGTATATACACAGCATGGAGCGTCGCGCGGTGCGCTTACTGAGCAGACGTTACGACCTGACGAGTACAGGCACAAGTATATGGAAATTGGAATCAACGTTGTTCCACCGAGTTACGTGGAGATCGCCCTGGGAGATCATCGCGGACACGAACTGTCGCTGTCTCTTGAAACATGGAAGGGTCTCTACGAGCAGCGATGGAATATTTATAAGATGCTGCGAAACGAATACAAGGACAATTTTATAAGCGTTGGACCGCAAACCGTTAGAGTTTGCACGCTGCAAAACAATGGTACGCTCGTACGTCTCGATTCTTCATCCGTATGCATGATGATGACCGAAACGACGCTACACCGTATTGAATTTGATGGATGTATCGATGTAACGTTCGAACGATTAGTCCGACTCGTCGATACAGTCGATGCCAAATATACGCGATTCTCCAATATCGGGTCCAAGAACGCTATACGCGATAGCGACATCTTCAATGGACATTAGCTCGTCGATCGTGAACTATTAGTTTTAGTTTTTTAATACGTACGAAAAATCGGTGTAATAAGATGTGAATAAAAATAAATTCGTTCGCATCATTATATATGTATACTCGAATGTACTTTATTTTACTACCCATCCGTCATATCCTTTGCCCTAGTAAAAGAAAAAGAAAAGAACACAGCGTATTGTGAAAACTAAGTTATAAAAAGACAAAAGGAAAAAGAGGTTCTCGTACTTTTATGGGCGGGTGGTGGCGGCCCACGGCGGCAGCGGCGGCGGCGGCCCGCAATGCATTTTTGCGGGGTCGCAGCAGCGACCGGGGGACCTTCTCCGCGCTCTAGCCACATAGAGTTGGAACTCGCCTACTATACCTATTCTCAATAATGATGAATCTTGGTTGTATTTAGGTATTTAGAATAATTAATAAATATTGTTTCTATAGAAAAATTACATTACGCTATATCTTGGTCGAAAAACGGTTGGAGCATATACCCTTTGTAACACTTTTCGTTCTATAACTGTTTGTTTTTTGTATTGTTTTTTGTTCATGGCAATATTTCTTTTTTTTGTAAGGTTTTTTTTCTTTGTTGTCTTGTACATGACTGCAGTCCCCAAAATCTTACTGCCATTCCGCATGACGTCATACCCCCACCACCGAAGAATCCCCGCGCTACGCTTCCCCTCGCCTACGAGTATCCCCCGCACCCCGCGCTCCCCTCTAGTCCCGTGGGTTAGAACCCGTGTACTATATCTACTGAGATAGACAAAAATTTTTAGAATTAAAATTGAATGGTTGCTACAATACTTTATAACTATAATAAGAAAAATTTTTTTTAACTTTATTTATTATGTACCTCCACCCTCCACTCTTATTTTCAAAAATATTTAAATTTTTCATATGACGAAAATTAAAGAGAATTTCATGCTGAAAAAAACGGTATGTATTTATAAGACGTTCCAAAAAAAACATTTTTCAGATATGAACGAAAACGTCTCTTTTTACGCACTCCATACATATTCGTACCGCGTTGGGACTACAAGATATCGTTCAATGAATATAGTCCAGTACGCATTGTTATCGCACTACCTATTATAATAAGAGATTTTTACAATAATAAGGTTATAATAATAATAATAATGATAGTAATGATTATAATAATAACAGTAATATAGTCATAGTGACTTTGTTAAACTTCCGAAACTAGTTTTTGATAATATATACAAAAATGTACCTCGGAAAAATCAAAGTATGAATAACGAAATTATTATCTTCGTAAAATATCGTTAATTTTTTATTTTAATCGAACAGCAGCTAATTGCAGTGTTCAATGTTAACATGAACGCCGGCTCGCGTAACGTAACCACGGCAGTGTCACTTGGCAGTGTCACTTACCGCCGAGACACTACCGTGTTAAATAATGTATGGCAAAATATTGCGTCATATTAACTTATTTTTAGGCGGAAAATAGATATGCTGACGGATTAGCATGTGTACAGATACGTTATTAATACGTAGAAAATAGCTATGATATAAGAAAATAGCTATAAAATAATTCTTATTTGCAACTCTATATAGAAAATAGATTTACTCCTATGTGCAGTAGTTCAGTAGCATATTCATCATTGATTGTGAATTGTACAGTGAGTTGTTACTGTCCATTTTTTCAATGGAAATAACGTGCAAGTACGGTGCTTTATATAAATTTAAAATTGATATATGCAATTGTGAAGTATATCAATATAAATTGGAAGTATCGTGCAAATACGGTACTTTTTATCAATTCTTAACAAAGGTACTTATTTCATTATTAATAATTAATTGCATTTATCAATAATTTTTATTTTTTATACAATTTCCTTTCTACTGTTGTTAATTCATAAAAAACATTCAAATAACCCGTGTAAACTTGCATATCCTATTTTAATGTCAGAGACCTCCAGTTTCTAATAATGAAAAAAAAAACAATTTGTTGCTGAATGCCGATAATAATTTACGAGATCCCGAAGCTCAATTTCGAATTTGTAGTCGAGGGCGTTTACTAAAACTTTTTCGAAGAAGATCATAATCAAGGAAATTCTGCTGAAATAGCACCAATATCTGATGATGAAATTTTTAAGAATTGAGGTAAATAGGTAGGCAAAAAATTTGAAAGTATCATTATTTGTGCATGTGAGAGAAACATAAAATATAGTATGTTAATTGTGTCACATAATTATATTTTTATATTTACAGATTATGAATTGAGAAGTAATGTATGGGCTATATAGAAATAAAGATACGAGTGAAAAGGATATATAAGGGTCAAGTAAACATTATTAATTTTCTGTACGTCAAGACATAAAATGTATTCAATATATTTATATTTTCTTGACCGTATATTTGAGAAACTCAATTAATACTAGAAATGTAACTGCCTATTACGGTCGGAGCTGGATCTTCGTTGCTTTAAATAATTCAATCTTGAATTACTAATATATACTATATATGTACTTGCATATATACCATATTGTAGTCTTTTTCAAACTGCGCGCCGAATTGTTTTTCCGGACTAA
>NW_017299822.1:75672-77517 GCF_001594075.2 Trachymyrmex cornetzi | reverse complement strand
GAAAGTACATATATAGTATATATTAGTAATTCAAGATTGAATTATTTAAAGCAACGAAGATCCAGCTCCGACCGTAATAGGCAGTTACATTTCTAGTATAAAATGTATTCTTAACAATAAAATTTAAAACGAAATTATCCGAGAACGTACAAATTATATGAGTCGAGATACAAAAATTATTACATGTTTCAGCCTTTTGATTAGGCCATCTTCAGATAAAAATATTTAAATTATTATATGAACATTAAAATTGAACGATTGTATAATCAAAAGAAGAATACTTTTCCTCAGCATGATCACCGCGTTGATAGCAAATGATTTTTAGACCGATTGTTTATAACGTCCCGATATCATAACATACCGGAAAAGAAGCAATCTCTCTGTGTGTGACATAATTGTCATTCACTAATAGTCAATATAATATAAAATTGTTTCAAACTGCGAGTTACACATTCTTATCTACAAATGTATGTACTGTTTAAAAACGAATAAATTAGAAACGACACCAACAAGTACGAAAGTTAGGCAATAACCCGAATCGAAATTTTACTCCACTGTTCAACCTCAATTAGACCTTTTAGACCTATTTTGATACTTAAAGTACTCAGATGGACCTCTTTTGATGTTACTTAATCTACAGCAGTAGTATATGGGCAACCACGGAGCGTCAAAACATGGCTGCGGTCCACTTGACGCTACAAACGCTTCGAAGCGTTTGAGCAACCAATCAGAACAAAGAATTTTACAAATTGAATATCAAAAACGCTTCGAAGTGTTTGTAGCGTCAAATGGACCGCAGCCTAGAAGGGCCTGTCTGGAAAAAGGGAGCGCTCTGGCTGCTTGGTGACATGAGGGAGTAATGAGGTAAATGGCGCGTTTCGATTGGTTCGCTCCATAGCTGCCCACGCTACGGTTGGTGAGGGAGAGGGCGCGTTGAGAGAGAGAGAGAGAGAGAGAGAGAGAGAGAGAGAGAGAGAGAGAGAGAGAGAGAGAGAGAGAGAGAGAGAGAGAGAGAGAGAGAGAGAGAGAGAGAGAGAGAGAGAGAGACAGAGAAAATGAATAGCCGCCAAGTCCGAGAAAATGATGGAGGAGGAGACAATAGGACCCCGAGACCGGTTTTTGCCAGGGGGAAAAAAGGGAGAAAGGTTCAGGCTTCAAAGAGGAATGCGGGTATGATTTATGGTCCTTCGTTTCTTTCGCATCTCGCCGTCCTGCTTAGACACAATGAAGAGAGTCTTCCTTTATCGCTTATTTATTTTTTCTACTATTTAATGCTATGTGACTGATTTTTTTGTCTGGAAGCACAGGAGGAAAATAGGAATGGACAAGTTCGTGACTGATTGTAACAAAGCTGGGATGATTTACTCGGTTTAGTGGATAAATTTTTTTACACTTTATGTTAGAGCGTTAGTCTTATTTCCAAAAATGACAAAAGTTTTTATTAAGCTATTTCTGACAAAAAATATGAAAAAAAAAGATGTCGGTTGGAAGGGAACAAATGATTAAGAAACAAACGAGAGTTTATGATACAAAGATGTATTTATTGATACAAATTTTTCTTCATAGGAAAATACATATAAGAATAATCTAAAAAACGGCTTAGAAACATTAAGCGAAAGATTCACGATTTGAGAGGATTATATAAGAAATTTCATTGTAGCGCAATGAAATTAATTCCAAAAATATTATATTAAAATACATATCAAGAAAAGTTAAATCATTAATTTGTGTATGTACGTTGCGCTCAATTTCGTCGTAATTTCCCCGTAGCGTTAATTTTATAATTTCCTGATTAACATAACTTACAGGAAGTTTCAGCTCGATTTCTCGAATTAAATACTGCGC